>NC_052065.1:94149471-94451133 GCF_903992535.2 Arvicola amphibius | reverse complement strand
AGTCTGAGTAAGTCCTCCCTTCAGCTGTTTATTCCAGTCACAGAGATAACAAAAGTAACCCATACAGGAGGAGTGGGGCTAGATGGAGACAGCAGGACTCGAGGAGTTTGAATGAGGTTTGGAGATTTTTGTGTGACTTTGGGCCATATGTCCCACGACAGCATGGGAACTTTCTGTTTTAATGTACCATGCTCTTTTTCTTTTCTTGAAAGTACACCTGGATTTGAGATTTTGGAACTAGTACCTGCCTTTTCATTTTAGATTAATCAGTTCATGTGAACATGAAGAGAGGAAGTGTTAGAAGAAATATTCTTTTTCTTACTTTTATCTCTCTTTTTTCTTCCTTTCTTCATTCTTTCTTTTTTCTTTCTTTCTCTTTCTTTCTCCCTTCCTTCCTTATTTCCTTCTTTACACTCTCTTCCCACCTTTCTCCCTTTCTTTCTATTTGAGAACAATGGCAGAAATGGCTAGGCCAATAAAACAGAATGGAGGATGTTACGCCCTGGAAAGTAATAATGATGTAATTTAAGTCTATGTGAGTATTTTAGTAGACATGACTAAGTATAATTAAAGTATGGAAAACTATTTACTGGCAGACCATGGTTATAGAGGACATATCAGCCTTTATCCTCCCAAGAAGAAACATAGAGACAATTGTAGTAGGCTTTCTTGGACTGCCAACCCCCAAATCATGACACAGAGACCTATTATTAATTATAAATGATTGGTCTTAGCTTAGGCTAGCTTTTATTTATTTTAATCTATGCGCTTCTGCAGTCTAATTTACCTCATCTAAGTACTGTACTGTCCATCCTACTTTCCTGCTTCCTCCATGTCTGGCTGGCCTGGCTGGCTCACAGTTAGCTGGCTGACTTCCCTTTTTCCTTTGCTTGCCAGCCCCACCTATCCTTCTACTGCCTAGTAGACTGTTAAGTTTTTTATTGGACTAATTAGGTGCCTTAGGCAGACAAGGTAAAACAGTAACACATCTTTACATAATTAAACAAATGCAACACAAACAAATGCAATACACTTTTACACAGGTAAGCTAATATTCCACAACATAAACAAATGCAACACATCTTTACATAATTAAACTAATATTCCACAACAGACAGTTATCTGAAGATCAAAGTAACTCTGAAAGACTCAAAGGCCCATTTGAGAACCTGCATCAACACAATAGAGAAAAACAAAAACAGAAAGAAAAGATGGCTGATAAGATTGTCATGCATGAGATACCAGGAAATGGTTAAGAACAAAGGAAAAGCACAAGCTATCAATATCATCCAGGGGATGAGAGTTAGCATATTCTGTAACTTGGACAGGCCTGCTTGTTGGGGTTTCTGCCCCACCCAGTTCCCCACAGCTGTTTAGCCCCAAAGAAAAATCACATAGAGATCTCTATAAGTTATAAAGCTGATTGGCCCATTAGGTCAGGCTACTTATTAGCTCTTGTAGTTTATATTAACCTATTATTCTGACCTATTTTAGCCATGTGGCTCAGTACCTTTTTCAGTTGGGCAGATCACATCTTGCTGCTTTGATGATCTGGGCAGGAGTGGGAGGAATCAACTTCCTCCTTCCCAGAATTCTCCTGTTCTCATTGCATCATTTCTACTTCCTGTCTGGTTTTCCTGCCTTTATTTCCTGCCTGGCCAATCAGCGTTTATTTAAAACATGATTGACAGATTACAGAAAATTCTCCCGCAGTATTCCCTAGAAGTCTGCTCTGCAGAATACAAGGCATCTTTTGGTAAGCACTAGCCATTCAGGTCAGGGAAACTCAAAGGAAATGTAGCTGCAACTCAGTCCCTCTCAAAAAGCTAACATTATTATGCTGCATCAGAATGACAGCTGCTGTCATTTCCAATATCACATGTCTTCTTGACCTCCCAGACAAGCTTCTTTATGAGGGCCCACACTGTAGCATCCAGCTCTGAGACTACACTGTGTTCTTTCACATGTCATTCATTACAGCCATCACCACAGTGAGCATATCTGCACCTTGAGTTCTGAAACTCAGGTCTGTGTGTGTGCCTTTTCTCGAGATACCCTAGAGCATCATCAAAAGCTAGTCAATACTCTGGACCATGGCTCCAAGACAGTTCTTTTTTAAAACGATTTATTTATTTCTTAGGTATACAGTGTTCTATCTGCATGTATGCCTGCAGGCCATTATAAATGGCTTGTAAGCCATCATGTGGATGCTGGGAATCAAACTCAGGACCTCTGGAAGTAACATCTGAGCCATCTCTCCAGCCCCCTCCAAGACAGTTCTACTTGTCTCAACACCAAAGACATCACAGCTTCTGACACAGCTAGCCATGTTCCTGGAGGCAAGGACTTAATGTATGCTCAGCTCCCATTATGTCAGCTGCCACTGAGAGCCAGCATGCATTCAAGATAGACTGTAAGGCTATAGTGCATGAACTACATGAAATCTAAAACCAGAATTAACTTGCTTCCATGCTGGGCCCCACAGCCCAGATTTCTCTGTCCAATCTTGAGAAAGAGACCCTGCCACAAGCTTGGAGGCATTATAGCTGTGTACATTCCAGTGCTCATATCCTCAACAGCTTTACTGCTTTATAAACATCTTGAAGCTCACATAAAGTTGTCAGCTCAGTTGTCTGGCTGTGTTCCAGACACTAGTGTTATCACTTCTTTATCTCTCAAAGTCATATTAGGCTAGTCTTTAAGTCTCAGGTCTGTATCTACTTCATAGATATCACTTATCAGACATCAGTGCCCTTTCTGCCCTTAGTGTGTTCACAAGCCAGGATTACATCAGCTACCACTTCTACACTAGAATAAAAATACACAAAGCCAGAACCTTAAAGCTTCAATGGCTCCTACCACTACTATGGATGTCTTTAATGTTTGTTGTTGAGTATTTCTATAGTGTTTGTCAATACCAATCTCAGCTCACCAACTACATGGAGCCTTTATGCCTGTGCCTGTATAGTATCCGAACCTCTGTATACCACCTAGCCATCACAACTGCACCCTCCATGAGAAAAGTAAGGTATTTTCCAATCAAAACCAGCTTACAAATATATTGGAAGGTGTAACTGTCCTACGAAATTCACATTGACATACAATAAGAAACATGAAAAGCCAAAGGTGAATATTATCAAACCAATAATTCCCCAGTAGATGACCTCAAATAAATAAACAACTATAAATTACTTGACAAAGAACTTAACAAAGACTGAAGTTATAAAACAAACAAATCCTGGAGCTAAGGAACACAATTAGTGAACTACAAATTTCTGTGTTGAGCATCAGCACTGGAGTTCATCCAGCAGAAGAAAGAATATATGAGCTTGAAACCAAGTTATAAGAAAATACACAGTGGGCAATGAAAGAGTAAAAAGAAATAAGGATAGCCTATTAAAGTTATGATACTACTAATACTTAAGCTAAAGAAGCTAAAACAGGAGAAAGATAAAAAGAATCTACAGTCTAGTAAGGGAAATAATACCCATGAAAACAATTATTCAGGTACAGGAAAGTCAATCAAAAACTTACACAGATGCAACCACTTTGGAAAGCAGTGTGGCAGTTTCTCAGGAAATTCGGGATCAACCTACCCCAGGACCCAGCAATTCCACTCTTGGGAATTTACCCAAGAGATGCCCAATCATACTACAAAAGCATTTGTTCAACTATGTTCATAGCAACATTATTTGTAATAGCCAGAACCTGGAAACAACCTAGATGCCCTTCAGTGGAAGAATGGATGAAGAAACTGGAATATATACATACTAGAATACTACTCAGCGATAAAAAACAATGACATCTTGAATTTTGCCGGCAAATGGATGGAAATAGAAAACACTATTCTAAGTGAGGTAACCCAGACCCAAAAAGATGAACATGGGATGTACTCACTCATAATCGGTTTCTAGCCATAATTAAAGGATATCGAGCCTATAATTTGTGATCCTTGAGAAGATAATAAGAAGATGAACCCAAAGAAAAACATACAGTTATCCTCCTGGATATTGGAAGTAGACAAGTTTGCTGGGCAAAAATTGGGAACTTGGGAGTGGGGTGGGATGGGGGCAAGGGGAGATGGGGAGAGAAAAGCGTGAAGGGGAGAATGGGAAGGGCTTGGGGGAATGGGATGCTTGGGATATAGGAAGGGTGGACATGGGAGCAGGGAAGCATATATCTTAATTAAGGGAGCCATCTTACGGTTGTCAAAAACTTGACTCCAGAGGGGTTCCCAGGTATCCAGGGAGATGCCCCCAGCTAGTTCCTTGGGCAGCTGAGGAGAGGGAGCCGGAAAAGACCAGATCCTATAGCCATACTGATGATTATCTTGCATATCACCATAGAACCTTCACCTGGCGATGGATGGAGATAGAGACAGAGCCCCACATTGGTGCACCGGACTGAGTTCCCAAGGTCCTGATGAGGAGCAGAAGGAGGGAGAACATGAGAAAGAAAGTCAGGACCATGAAGGGTGCGTTCACCCACTGAGACGGTGGGACAGAACTAACGGGTGATCACCAAGTCCACTTGGAATGGGACTGATGGAACATGCGACCAAACCGGACTCTCTGAATGTGGCTGATGGTGGAGGCTGACTGAGAAGCCAAGGACAATGGCGATGGGCTCGGATTCTACGACTAGGACGGGCTCTGTGTGAGCCTTGTCAGTTTGGTTGCTCACCTTCCTGGACCTGGGGGAAGTTGGGAGGACCTTGGACTTAACATAGTGTAGGAAACCCTGACTGCTCTTTGGCCTGGAGAGGGAGGGAGTGGGGGTGTGGGTGGAGGGAAGGGGAGGGAAGAGGGAGGAGGAGGGTAGGAGATGGAAATTTTTAATAAAAAATAAAAAAACTTAGACAGAGTGAGAAACATTAAAAGATCAAGAGAAAAGAAGTATATCATATATGAGGAAGTTAAAATAAAACTATTAGTGGACTTCAGAAAATGATAGGTGTGGAATAAATGATAATATACTCAAATTTTTGAAAGGAGATAACTGAGTCAAATTTTTTTTAACCTAGCAAAGGTCAAATTCAGCCATAAAGAAGAGACAGATTCCTGGACATACAAAAGTTTATGAAGTTAATTAGCATTTGACCTAACTTGTAAGAAATACTGAAGTTCACTCAACTTAAAAAAGACCATTAATCTATACAATGAAAGGCTACAAGTCATTGGCAACATTAATGATACGTACTTAATCGGAACTTTGTAACACTGTTATGGAGGTGTTAGATAAATCATTTACATCCTTAATAATATATAAAAGACAAAACTATAAAAAATAATGATATCTGGAATAATTTGTTAGGAGGCACACAATATTTTTTTTTAGAAGAATTTGGTCTTTATTGCCTATCTGCTTTCAAATTCCACTGATCACAAAGTCTTTTGGAGAATTTTGAGTGCTTATCAATTTCAGCTTCATAATTCATTGTACTTTTTCAGGTTAACTTGAGAAATAAATTAAGTGCAAATGAAAATGTTGCAGGCATTGAATGTTAGTTTGGTCCTCTACATAGAAAATGAATTACAAATAGTTGGTCTATAAAAAAAAAAAAAAAACTGAGTGAATGTATAGTTAAAGAATCCGAACAAAAGTACCTTCGGTATGTGTCACATATCCAATTCACAAGTACATCGCACTCAAATATCAAGCATTTTCTTATTTATCTGATACCAGAGCAGGGAAGAATCTGACCCTCATAGATTCTGTTCTTTTATGCATCTCTTTGAAGTTCTAAGAAAGCAATTCTCTTGTTTTCCTTACAGATCCATTTCTTCATGTTCAAAGATTTTCCTTACTGCGTTTCAAGAGAGAACAAGTGCATTAACTATAAAAGTGATTAAATTCAAAACTCAATTCTCATTTATTTTCTCAAATTATGATCTTTGGATCTCGGGTACTTCTTTTTTGTCATAGACTTTCAGAACTCTATTCTTTTTTTTATTAAAAATTTCCGCCTCTTCCCCGCCTCCCATTTACCCCCCTCCACTCCCCCTCCCTCTCCTATCCAGAGAGCAGTAAGGGTTCCCTGCCCTGTGGGAAGTCCAAGTTCCTCCCCTTTCCATCCAGGTCCAGGAAGGTGAGCATCCAAACAGGCCAGGCCCCCTCCCCACAAAGCCAGTATGCGTAGTAGGATCCAAATCCAGTGTCATTGTCCTTGGCTTCTCAACAGCCCTCATTGTCTGCCATGTTCAGGGAGTCCGGGTTTATCCCATGCTTTTTCAGTCCCAGTCCAGCTGGGCTTGGTAAACTCCGAATAGATCAGCCCCACCATCTCAGTGGATGGGGGGCCCCTCACAGTCCAGACTTCCTTGCTCATGTTTTCCCTCCTTCTGCTCCTCATTTGGGCCTTGGGAGCTCAGTCCGGTGCACCAATGTGTGGCTCTGTCTCTATCTCCATCCATCGCCAGATGAAGGTTCCGTCACAGTTCTGACTTTCTTTCTCATGTTCTCCCTCCTTCTGCTCCTCGTCAGGACCTTGGGAGCTCAGTCCAGTGCTCCAATGTGGGGCTCTGTCTCTATCTCCATCCATCGCCAGGTGAAGGTTCTATGGTGATATGCAAGATATTCATTAGTATGGCTATAGGATCTGGCCTTTTCCGGCTCCCTCTATGCAGCTGCCCACAGAACTAGCTGGGGGCATCTCCCTGGATACCTGGGAACCCCTCTAGAGTCAAGTCTCTTAATAATCCTAAGATGGCTCCCTTAATTAGGATATATGCTTCCCTGCTCCCATGTCCACCCTTCCTATATCCCAAGCATCCCATTCCCCCACGCTCTTCCCATTCTCCCCTTCACGCTTTTCTCTCCCCATCTCCCCTTGCCTCCATCCCACCCCACTCCCAAGTTCCCAATTTTTGCCCAGCAAACTTGTCTACTTCCAATATCCAGGAGAATAATTGTATGTTTTTCTTTGGTATCACCTTCTTATTGTCTTCTCAAGGATCACGAATTATAGGCTCGATATCCTTTATTTATGGCTAGAAACCGATTATGAGTGAGTACATCCCATGTTCATCTTTTTGGGTCTGGGTTACCTCACTTAGAATAGTGTTTTCTATTTCCATCCATTTGCATGCAAAATTCAAGATGTTATTGGTTTTTAACTCTGAGTAGTACTCTAACATGTATATATTCCACAGTTTCTTCATCCATTCTTCCACTGAAGGGCATCTAGGTTGTTTCCAGGTTCTGGCTAGTACAAATAATGCTGCTATGAACGTAGTTGAACAAATACTTTTGTAGTATGATTGGGCATCTCTTGGGTAAATTCCCAAGAGTGGAATTGCTGGTTCCTGGGGTAGGTTGATCCCGAATTTCCTGAGAAACTGCCACACTGCTTTCCAAAGTGTTTGCACAAGTGTGCATTCCCACCAGCAATGGATGAGTGTACCCCTTACCCCACAACCTCTCCAGCAAAGGCTATCTATCATTGGTGTTTTTGATTTTAGCCAATCTGACAGGTGTAAGATGGTATCTCAAAGTTGTTTTGCTTTGCATTTCCCTGATAGCGAAGGAGGTTGAACATGACCTTAAGTGTCTTTTGGCCATTTGGACTTCTTCTGTTGAGAATTCTCTGTTCAGT
Organism: Arvicola amphibius; assembly: GCF_903992535.2. Lineage (NCBI taxonomy): Eukaryota > Metazoa > Chordata > Mammalia > Rodentia > Cricetidae > Arvicola > Arvicola amphibius. The sequence continues at coordinate 94,443,539 of NC_052065.1, read as the reverse complement.
TCAGAGCCCCATTTTTTAAATGGGCTAATTAGCATTTTGAAGTCTAGTCTCTTGAGTTCCTTATATATTTTTAGAGATCAGACCTTTGTCAGTTGCAGGGTTGGTGAAGATCTTTTCCCAGTCAGTAGGCTGCCTTTATGTCTTAGTGACAGTGTCCTTTGCTTTACAGAAGCGGAGGCACACAATATTAAAAGTAAATTTTTACATCAAAATGTAAATTGTGTGGTGGTTAAAATAAAAACATAGAATTTTTGTTTTAATTTTATTGTTTTAATTTATGTGTATGGGTATCTTGCCTACATGTATGTTATCTATGTACCATGGGCTTGCGTGGTGCCTAGGGTGTCTTGTTCCTTGAGACTGGAGTTATAGGTAGTTGTGAGCCACCATGTGGGTGCTGGGGAGGCACCTGGGCCTTTTGCAAGAAATAAATGTGCTCTTAATCACTGAGCCATTTCTCAAGCTCCAACCAAAGGATATTTATGTCATGATAACCACAAGGCAAAAACTTATATTGGGGACACAAAAGATTAATCAAATAGAGCCAAAGAATAACCTTTTGAAAAAAGTCATGAAGAGAGGACAAAAAGCTTTGATCTGGCCCACTGTTAACGTGTGTCCACAAAGTGACTCAATAATGCTTGACAAGGTAATTCTCCAAGCCTGACCCCTGGGTATAATTCCTCCAGCAGATACAGTGTGTGTGTGTGTGTGTGTGTGTGTGTGTGTGTGTGTGATAAGCACAAATGTGTGTGTACACAGAGGCTAGAGAAAGATGTCAGGTGTGCTGTGCTATCACTGCTCACATAATCACTTGAAATAGTCTGTCACTGAAACAGTCTGGGGCAACCAGAAAGCCTCAGTGATCCTTCTGTCTCCACCGACTCCAAACCAAATATACACTGGTGGGACTATAGTCGCATGTATCCATGTCTAGCTTTTTCAGTGTTGAGAAATAAGGATTTGAACTCAGGTCCTCATGCTTGCACAGCAAGTGTTCTTATCCATTTAATCACATCCCAAGCTCCTCCAGATTCTCTGATATCACCTTCTCCACTCTAGTGGTTTATTATCTGTATTTTCTTAAATAAATCTTGCCTGAAGACCAGAGGCAAAGCTAAAGCCACTAGAGGTCAAGCAATGGTGGCACACACCTTATTCCCAGGATTTTGGAGACAGAGTCAGATGGATCTCTTTGAGTTAAAGGCTACCCTGGGCTACACAAGATCAGTGCAGAAACAAATCCAAATGGTGATGGCGTTCACCTTTAATCCCAGTACTGGGGAGTCATGCCTTTAATCTCAGCACTAGAAGGAATATAAAAGGGGAGGAGAGAGAGGCTTAGTCTACTTAGTTTGTAGTTGCCCGGCCTTTGTAGAGGTAAGACTTCTCTAGTGGCTTGACTGCTTTGATTTTCCAGTTTTGGGGTTGAACCCAAATTTCTGTCTCTGGATTTTTATTTTTCATGCTACACTCCACAGTTAAGAAAAAATGGGATAGGAGGAGGCCCTCAGCCTCCAAAGACAATGGCCAATTCCCGAAGAAAGAGAAAGATTTCACAAAGGGCTACCCTGTTACCATTATACAAAAAAGAATGGTCCCTTCTTACAGGACCTAGACACCATTTTATGTGATCAAATTTCCTTCTTGTAGGACCACAGTGTTGATGGCTAGGCAGAAGCCACATGACACACAAGATAAATATACTTTCTATATGGTTTCTGTTCGTTTAGAATGGGGAAGTAGTGTTAACAATATACAGAACTCCTTAGTGATTCATTTTTCTCTTTAAAGAACACCAGAGGAAAACATGTAACAAGAAGAACACTGGCATTCTGATAACCATAACTAACTCCAATTCCATCTGCAGCCAAGTGGGACCTCGCTTTTCCCTTTTTGCTTTGACTGTTGGAATCTGTCCTTGCCAGGCCCTTCAAATCATTCCATTAGTGACCAGTTCTGTGTATAGATAACTGGATAACTGACTCCCTTGCATCAGTTTAAAAAATTGATCACTTTGGGACTCTGAGATCCCTTTATCCTGACACACTACAACAGCCTACCTACAAGCCATTGATACGTTTCAATGTGGGTGTCAACCATTGACATAAGCCTTAAGGCTACAGGCTACTGTTTTCTATACAAAACCAGTCGTACCTAGCACCATTAAATGGTGGGGCCACACAGTGGTGGCTGTCTGCCATCATAAAAGGCCAGGTTATCAGTGCTTCAGATTTCCAGTCTTCTAGTACTTTCCTGAATCTAAAACTCTTAGATCTTTTCTTTGAAAGGCAGTTTCAGGCCATCAAGATGGCTCAATGTATGAAGGTGCCTGCTGTCCAAACTGTTGATCTCTGACCCACATGATAGAAAGCAAAAGAATCAATTCCTGCAGGTTGCTTTTTGACTTCCACATGTGTGCGGTTCTTTCCTAAAAACAAATACATGTTTGAAACAAAAATAAAATTAAAAAAACACCAAAATATTTGAGATTCTTAAACCAAGTAGGCTTTATGGCTGCAACAAGCCCTAGGTAGTTTCACCACTTCTAGGTCCCATAGCCCCTTTCTTGTTTTCCATTCTGTTCATCCCAATTGCAGAACTTTATGTGCCAGATTAGGTATTGTCTTGGGCATATTAACCATTACTATTGACATTAATGGCTGTCCCCTATCACCGACATTTTTTTTGATATGATGTTACTACCTGATCTCTGATCCCCTGTGAAAGCTGCTCCCTCCCTTCCACCAAATGCACTGTGAACCTTTTATGTACTCATCAGCAACTCTAATAAGCCCTCCTCCCCCAAACTCTGGCCAGGCCACTAAGCAGCTCTGAAGCACTCTAAAAGAAAAGGAATTTTCATCTTTTCTCAGTGACTCTAACTTGCTAATTTGTATGTGTGTGTAGCGGGTGGGATGCTATTCTGGAAGGGACACATTATGAACTCAAAGAAAAATTGTTATTGCTTCTAAGCAGGGCCTGGAAGAGTTAATCATAGCATGCCTTTGCTACAGTTTGTCGGAACACTTGTGTAGAGAATTCCAAATTTTAGTGACTAGGCTCAGACTGTATGGAGTTTGACACTTAATGACCCATGCCATTTTACATAGCTAGCCAGTTCCAAGAGGAAAATAATTCACACTATAAAAAGTGTTCCTCAGCAAAAGAATGAGATGCCCATATAACATATATATATATATATATATATATATATATATATATATATATGAGCAGCACACAAGTGTCCTATATAAGAAGATCAAACCACTTTCTTCCCCACTTTTATTCAGCATGAACCCCTAGCCCATCAGATGATATCACCCCCATTCTGAGTGGGACTTCTCTCCTCTATGGAAACATTCTGAAGGACATATCCAGAAGTGTTACCCCCTAGATGATTATAATACAATCAAGTTGACAATAAAATTATCACACACTATTAGCATGGAATTCCTTCCAGAAATTTTAATTCTTTAGGGTCATTTTTTTTTCTCGAGTTAAGTTTTAAGAGTCTTTGTTACACTGTCGCAGTTCCAGAACTAGTCACAACACTAAAAAAAATCCCATCGCAGTTAAGCAGCTGCCCCAATTTTCCCAAGTTCTTCATCCGCCAGCAATCATTTCTCTACTCTGTCTTTATGAATGTGGCTATTCTGAATAATTCAGATAAATAGAATCATAACATGTGACCCTGTGTGCCTGACTTAACATAAAAACTTAATATTTACTTTTTAGTTTATTAGCATAAACTGGAAGCCATAATATATATGCAGAGCATCTGATGCACACGCATGCAGGCCCTGTGCATGGTGCCTCAGTCTCCATGAGTTCATAGTTCCTCCATCACGTTGACTTAGATGGCCTTGTTTTCTTGATGTCCTCCATCCCCTCTGGATTTTAAACTACTTCCACTTCTTCTTCTGCAGGGTGCCCTGAGTCCTGAGGGAGGGATTTTATGGAGATGTTGCACTTACAGTTGATTGTTCCAAGGTTTCACTCTGCATATTGTCTGGGTATGGATCTCTGTTTTGTTTCCATCTGCTGCAGGAGGAAGCTTCTTTGATGATGGCTAAACAAGGCATTCATTTATGAATATAGCAGAATGTCATTAGGAGTCATTTTATAGCTCCTTTTTTAAAAGAACAATAGTATTTGGTTTTACCTTAGGTTCCTGTGCTATCTAGTCTTAGGTTCTTGGTCACTCAAGCAGCACCCGGATATGGGTTACATCTCGTGGAATATGCCTTAAGTCAAATCAGATATAGCTTGGTTACTCCCACAAGCTTTGTGCCAACATTGCACTGGTATATATTGCAGGCAGGACAGTATTACAGATTGCAGTGTTCATAGCTGGGCTAGTGTTTCTCCCTTGGTAGAATACAGAGTACCAAAGATGCTAATGCATAGAGTTGAAGGCTCTGTTATCATTGACTTAGAAGCTAGTATCCACATATAAGTGAATAAATTCCATATTTGTTTTTCTGAGTCTGAGGTAACCCACTAAGGATAACTTTTTTTCCCAATATCATCCATTTACCTGTAAATTAATGATTTCATTTTTAATGGTTGAAAAATATTCCATTATATAAATGTACTCTATTTTCTTTTCTTTACTCATTCATCTCTTGAAGGACATATAGGTTGTGTCCATTTTTTTACTATTATGAATAGAGTAGCAATGAACACGGCTGAATAAGTGTCTCCATGGCAGGATGAATGAATGTGTAGTTAGATCTTGATGTTGAAAGTTATCAATGAGCAGTCTTTATTGATTCCTGTTATTTTGTTGTTGTGGTAGTGGTGGGTGGGTGTTTCCCCTCTTCTGATTTTCTGGGTTGGGATTATTTATTCCTTGTGTTTTCCTGGGTGTGATTATCCTTTTTAGATTAAAGTTTTCCTTCTGGCACCTTCTTAGTGATAAGATTTGTAGCTGGATAGTGCTTGAATTTGGTTTTATCATGTAATGCCTTATTTTCTTCATCTATTTAGATTGAAGATTTTGTTGAGTATAGTAGTTTGGGTTGGAATCTGTGGTCTCTTACAATCTGCAGCACATCTGTGCAGGCACTTCTTGTTTTTAAAGTCTTCATTGAGAAGTTAAACGTTATTCTAATAGGTCTGCCTTTATATGTTACTAGGTCATTTCCCCTTGTAGAATTTAATATTGTTTATTTGCTCTATATAAGTAGTATTTTGATTATTATGTGCCAAGAGGAATTTCTTTTCTGGTCCAGTGTTTTTGATGTTCTGTATGTTTCTTGTACCTTAATAGGTATCTCCTTCTGTAGGTTATGAAAATTTTCTTCTATGATTTTGTTGAAAATATTTTCTGTGTCTTTGACCTGGGTTTCTTCTTCTTCCTCTATTCCTATTATTGTTAGATTTGGACTTTTCATAGTATCTCAGATTTCCTGGATGTTTTGTGCCAGTATCATTCTTTAGATTTAACATTTTAATAGACCAACATATCTATTTCTTCTATAATCTTTGCAATGCCTCCAATTCTCTTCCATTTCTTGTATTCTGTTGGTGAGGCTTGCCTCTGAGGTTCCTATTTAATTTCCTAAATTTTCACGTCCAGGTTTCCATCAGTTTGGGTTTTCTTTATAGATTCTATTCCCACTTTGAAGTCTTGAACTATTTTAGTCCACTTCCTACCAAGGTTTACATGTGTTTTCATAGGTTTCTTTAAAGGATTTACTCATTTCCTCTTTAAGGATTTCTATTATTTTCTAAAGGCTATTTTAAGGTCCTTGTCTTATGCTTCAGCTATGTTGCACTTCCCAGGGCCTACTATATGGTAGTGTTGCTGGACTCTAGTGGAGACACATTGTCCTGGGTGTTATTGGTTATGTCTTTATGCTGGCATCTAGGCACCTAGGTTTGGGATGATTTTAATTCTAGGTGCTGATCTCTGGTTTTGTGTTTGTTGGGTTGGTATTTTGTTCCTTGGTTTCTGTTGTCCTCTTTGGTTCTTAAAATGTGTGGTAGCTGTGTGTTGTCTATTAGGGAATGTTTCTGATACCCTGCCAGATGTGACCACTAGGATTTATGGGTAGAATGTGTTTCTAGGTATTAGGAACTGACACTTAGGGATGGAGATGGACTGTGGGGGAGGGGACTGAGGGGGTCTACCTGAGAGAGGAAAGCAGGGTGTGCCACCAGGATCTGCTTAGTCCCCTAGAAATTGGGTCAGAGAGTGAGGAGAGGCCACAACAGGTAGTCTGCTACAGAGTTGATGATGAGACTGGGGGATTGAATTTGGAGGAGAGGAGAGAAAAATGAAGATTTGAAGTTCACCTACCTGCTTCAATGAACTACTTGCTTCTCTTGCTTCTCTTGCTTCTCTTGCTTCTCTTGCTTCTCTTGCTTCTCTTGGCTGGTGGGTTCCAGGGTAGGCTTGCTGGAGTTGGGGCCTGAGATAACAGGATGAGTGGAGAGGAGGAAGGCTGGAGGAGATGTGCATGATCTGCTGGACACAGGTAAAGGGAGGAGTGGGAGGCTGCAGCAGGTAATCTGCTTCAGAGTTGGGAGTGAGATTGGGGGATTATATTTGGAGGAGAGGAGGGGAGGCAAAGATCTGCGGTTAGCCTACCTGCTTCATGGCCCAAGTCCAGACACTTTAGTACACTGTTAATAGATCTAAAATAATAGATCTAAAAACAACTACAATCATTTTGATATTCAAATGAGCAACAATTATTAACATCTAGTAATCAATCTATTTGAAAACATAATTACACTTGGCAAATTTTTCACATAGAAATACTCTTAGATGTCTTTAAAAATAAGAGTTATCAGATGTTTATTGAGCATAAATTTCATTGATAATAATGTAAAACAAATGTAGAACACCTGGAAACTTGATAAATAGATCCACACAATGGAATACTGTCATATTTTCTAAAAAGAAATTTTGTATGTAATAAAACAGAAAACTATCAACTGCTGTGGGAGAATGGTCTTATACCCTGTAAAGTTTTGTCAGTTGTACTAGCTTAATAAAGTGCTGATTGACCAGTAGCCAGGAATGAAGTATAGGCAGGGCGACCAGAACAGGAGAATTGTGGAAAGAGGAAAGTCTCAGTCTGCAGTCGTTACCCAGATGAAGAGAAAGCAAGATAAGAATGCCTCTCTGATTGATGGAGGAATTAGCTAATAAGAGGCTGAAACTAATGGGCCAGGCAGTGTTTAAATGAATACAGTTTGTGTGTTGTTATTTTAGGGCATAAGCTAGCCAGGCCGCCAGGAGCAGGGCCGCAGGAACGCGGCCCGCTGCTCATCACTACATCTGATAAAGGTACCAAGTCACGTGGCTAGCAAGAAAAGAATTATGGGCTAATTTAAGATCAGTTAATAAGAAGTCTAAGCTACTAGGCCAAGCAGTTTACAATTAATGTAGATCTCTGTGTATTTCTTTGGAACTGAACGGCTGTGGAACCAGGTGGGACAGAAACCTCTGGCAATAATAAATTATAAACTTAAATGAAAAATTATTTATGAAGATAGATAAATAGATAGATAGATACATAGATAGATAGATAGATAGATAGATAGATAGATAGATAGATAGATAGACAGACAGATAGATAGGGTCATATACACCCTATAGGTTAAGCTAGATGTTGGGCTAAGTCCTTTTCCAGTTAGAATGTATGTGGTGGGTCATGGAGGTGGATGGCAAACTAGATAGTGATTCCTCTTTCAGCTTGACTTCCAGTAAGATCCAATATACACTTGAGTCATGGCAAACTTTATATCCTTATTATATTCATGTCAGTGACATCCCAATTGAAAGTTTTGTATATATCCATAAATTACCACTATTTTTTTAAAGCTTAGCTGCATACCTTTACTATTTAAGCATGACACACCTGCAGGGAATTGGATTTCACACAGAGACAAGCAGGTTTCCCGAGTTGAGGAGGAAAAGATAAGATCTTAATGAGATAAATGTATATGGAGTTTACGAGAAAAAAAGAGAGTGATACCAGAGAGAAATGCTAGGGACATGCAGAAAGATCCCCACAGGGATTCAAACAAAGCATTGATAGCTACTCATTTGTGAGAAACATTATGAAAGTCAAGGAAGAAATGATATTAAGTGCTGTCAACAACCAAAGATCCTTTATTCACCAATAAAAGTTCAAAATTCACAGTTCAAAATTCACATGAATAATGCTCAAGAAATTTGCACTCAGATTACAAACATTTGGGGTAAACAATTATAGGTAGAGAACTAAATGAAACACCTAAAGCCCTTAGAAAAAGCTGTGACGAGACTTCTTTGGAAAATTAAATCATTTGAAAACATTTCATTTTAACCAGCACATAAAAATTATACAAATTAATGAAAGTAAACTAAGGCTTATAAAGACTGGAAAAGAAATACTCACAAACCCAGTCAAATGGAGCCGAGAAGACTTTAGGCTGCCACTCCATCCTGAGTGCAAAGCTTTAGGATATGGTCTGCTATAATTAGTGAAAAGCCTTTACCAGCATAAAACAAATTTGCAAAGACTGAGATTAGCAGCTGTTTTCTCAAGTGGTCGATTTTCAACCACAATATCCACAAAGCATGCAAGTCAGGAAGAAAATACCAATAATAGGGCATTGAGTGAATCAACTCCCTTTCAAAGGCCTGGACTTATTCCCAGAGTGAAAGCAGAGAGTTTCCCTAGCCTTCCCAGAATGTTATGGAGATCCATGAGACACACCTGTGCACAGATCGGTTCTAGGTAGGAAAGTAAGGAGTTTGCTTAAAGCCAAAACAGTTATGTTTCATAGATTCATTTATGAATTGTATGAGCATGAGTGTTTTGCATGTATATATACATAAAACACATTGTGTGTGAATACAGAAAAGTGTATCTGAGCTGGGCAGTGGTGGCGCACGCCTTTAATCCCAGCATTCGGGAGGCAGAGGCAGGTGAATCTCTGTGAGTTCGAGGCCAGCCTGGTCTACAAGAGCTAGTTCCAGGACAGGCACCAAAGCTACAGAGAAACCTTGTCTCAAAAAATCAGAAAAGAGAGAGAGAGAGAGAGAGAGAGAGAGAGAGAGAGAGAGAGAGAGAGAGAGAGAGAGAGAGAAAAGAAAAGAAAAGAAAAGAAAAGAAAAGAAAAGAAAAGAAAAGAAAAAAGGGTATCTGATCTGATCCCTGGAATTGGAATTGAAAGCAGTTGTGAGCGGCTTTCAAAGTGCATGGGATGCTGGGAACCAAACCCAGGTCTTTTGGAAGAGCAGTCAGTTCCCTTAACTGCTAAAGCATCTCCACCTGTCCCCCAAAGTTACTCTTAGTATGAATAGACAGTTTTACCTGTGCTCATTGGCACATACCTGCAGTCCTAACACTGAGAAAGCAAATGGAGGACTATGGGTTCAAAGTTAGCCAGGGCTAAAAACAGAGATTCTAGCTCAAATTTTAAGATGTAAATTGCAGCTGAATACTTACTTGAATTTGTAGATAGAAAGAAAGAAATGATCTCTATTGAATGCAAGACACATCAATATCTAATGCATTATTTATTTAAATCAACTGATGCATAGAAACAAAATGACAGTACATTTTCTTCCAGGAAACTGACGAACATCACAAGTATCCTATGCCTGATACTTGTTTCTCCTGAGTGTCATCCTTCAGATGGTCTCCCAGATTGCAAGAAGGAAATTGTAATCTGACCATTTCATCTCTTAAAGATAACCGAGTTGATTAAATTTTTCCTTTACCTCAGGTTATTTTCAATCATGTCCCATCAAGAAGTTTGAGGATCAATAGACAATTTAATGGGTAGAGGTGTCTAACACCAAATTCGAGGATCTGCGTTCCAGCCTGATCCTTCAAAACCACACAGTAGAAATGGTGTGGGAGAATTGTTTGTATTCTGTCAATCATGTTTTAAATAAACGCTGATTGGCCAGGCAGAAAGTATAGGCGGGAAAACCAGACAGGAAGTAGAAATGATGCAATGCAAACAGGAGAATGCTGGAAAGGAGGAAGCCCATTCCTCCCATTCCTGCCTAGACCACCGAGAAGCCAGATGTAATCTACCCAGCTGAGAAAGGTACTAAACCATGTGGCTAATATAGTTAAGGATAATGGGGTAATATACATTTATAAGAGCTAATACAAAGTCTGAGTTAAGGGGCCAATCAATTTTATAACTTATGGATATCTCTGTGTGATTTTCTTTGGGGCTTGGTGGCTGTGGGGTTCTGGGCAGGACAGAAACCACAACAAGCTGGCCCTCATGTTACAACACACACAACTTTAATAATTAAAAATTTAAAGTTCTTTGCAATTATAAGGAAAAGTTAATAAGGATATGGTGGCAAAGATCCTTTTATTTAGGTATCTAGCCTAGATGCCCACCAATAGGTGAACAGATAAATAAAATGTGGTTCACATATGATGGCATTTGATTTAGTTTTAAACAAAAATGAAATCAAGGCATTTGCAGGAAAATGGATATAACTGGAGACTTTTATGCTAAACAAAATATTATAGACTCATAAAAGCAAATACTATGTATTCTCTCATATGGAGACTCTAGATTTTAGTGTGTGTGTGTGTGTGTGTGTTTGTTTATAAGCCACAAAACTAAAAAGCAGACTGAAAATCTTAAAAGAAGTTGGGGGAAGAAAATATATGTTGATATGGCACATAGAGTATGAAAATAAAACAAAGGGAAGGACTATTTTGGTGGGAGAAGCAGACTAAAAAGAGGCAGGCAAGAAAGATGGGAAGGGTACTGGGTGAAACAATGAAGAGAACAAAGCATTATGATATTTATGCATGAAACCCACTGCTTTGTGTACTAAAGTTAAAAATAAATATAAATAAACTTTTGTTTTTAAAAATTTTTTCTATTTGGGTTGTTATGTCCAATTTCAACAGAACTACCAGAGGGATTTTTTTGGCTTGTAAAGGGATCATCCAATTTCTATCAAACTGTTTGAACTCAACAAATGACTATTCCCATCTCTGTGCTGAAATTAACTAGTAAATAAAAAGACACTGAAACATAGAAATAAAACAATGTGTTTCTGAGTCACAAAAATTAAGATGTAAAAGTTTGGCTACCAATTGCAGCTGTTTGATCTTGGTCAAATGCCTTTATTTTAGAAATAGTTTTCTTTAGGTAATACAGATAAAAATTCTTTTCTTATATGTTGAGAGCACAATCATTGGTGAAGTGGAACAATGCTGTATAAAAATCCTAGTGTTATCACTGTCTAATAATATTATATAAACCTATGGAATTTATTCAGTCCTCTCTCAATCTATCAAGTATACAATAAGATTTACAGCAGGCATTTAAAATAACTTATTCTTATTTTTTAATGACCTGTATGGGCATGTGTCCATATGGGGGTTATACACTTGAGTGCAGGTACCCACAGGAGGCCAGAAGATGGTATTGGATGCCCTAGAGCTGGAGTTACAGGTGGTTGTGAGCCACATGACCTGGGTGTTGGGAAATGAATTCCTCTTCTCTGTAAAAGCAGTGTAAGCACACACTATTAATTGTTGAGCCATCTCTTAGTCCCATACTGTTACCACTCTAGTTGGTAGCATGAACCTGGGAGGGTGGAACCTAAAATACAAGGGAAATTAGAGTCTCATGCAATAGCCAGTTTTATTCAGGGCATCAAACAATTTATATTCTGAGGGTATTCTGAGGGTTAAACAAGGTCATGAGCAAAGGTCATATGTGTTTAGGCTGTATGCAGTCATGAGAACAAGCGGTGCTTAGAGACATAGTCCAAATACTAATAGTAGGTGATGTAGGACCTAGGGCAGCTTGGTACAGACCTGCCAAGACAGGCTCTATAGACACCAACAGGAAAGTAGGCCTGAATATCAGTAGTTTACCCTACTATTACTAACCAATACCTGGTTCCAAGAAAGACCACAAACTGAGACCACCCAGGAACCACCCAGGAACATACCAGCCAAAGGAAATTTCAAATGTTTCAACTTTTGTAGATAGGATCACTGATGTCCCTTAGCACAGCACACACTCCTAGACAAATATCAGCCAATCAGGGGTCCTGAACCTTAGAAATCCCTCACCCCAACCTTCTGCTATTATAAAAACCCACCCCAACTGTACTCGAGGGTCTCTGATTGTGCCAATATGTTGGACACACACAGTCCAAGTTCAAACTTGAGTAAGAATAAAGGTTCTTTGTTTTTACATACAGGACTAGGTCTTCTTGTTAGTTTTTGGGGGACTCCATGGATCTGGGCATAACAGATGATGAGTAATTTGAGGTAAACCCACTTCCATTTATGACATCTGGAAGGGGCATTAAAACACTTTCCAGGACAACCCATGGTATGGTGGAACAGAAGTTACAAGACTCTTGTCTTCTTTACTTGTTTTCTCACAAGCTCTTAGAAATCTTACACAGCTTTATTCATAGACCAAAAAACTGAAACCATATATTGGACAGTTTTTAGAGTCAAAAGAAAAAAAATATCATAAATTATATGTGATCTTCAATATCATCTTTGTTTTTCAAAATGTTTTAAATGATATAATTATAGAAATAGATAGAAAAATCACCCACAATTATCTGTCTGTCTACCTTTCTTTCTTCAAGTTACAGAGAGCAAAATTCTACTTGCAATGGTCTGTCCTGTCTCTTTAAGATACAAGCCCGGTCCACACACCCCCTGCCCTAACCTGACCACTAAGGCAAGTGGATCTTCCTTCTGCTTCTAGCCTGATCTCCTTCCTTTCTGTCTATCTTTGGAAGAGGTGGCTGCTGCCATGCTCCTCTCCTCTCCCCACTCTGTTTCTTTTTTTCTCTCTCTCCTTGCTCTTCCTCCTTCTCCCCTTTTCCTTCCCCCCTTCCGTTCCATAACCCATTAAATAAATACCCATTTTCTCTGCATGGCATGCCTATCTATGTCTGTCTCTCACCTGCCACATGGCTTCCTGCCTGGGACCAGGATGTCTTCGTGGCCCGCCATGGTCTCATGGCCAACTGCTGCCACTCAGGGAATAGCACTGTTTTATTTAAACCATAACATTTGGTGCTTGTGTGTAGAAGGAGCTGCGGGCTGCGTTCCTGCCTGGCTCCTGGCTCCTGCATGGCTAGCTTAGCCCCCAGAATGGTGGGGCTGTGTCCCACCACCAAGCTAGCTTTACACATGAAATAATTAAACTGTATTCTTTTAAACACTGCCTGGCCTCTTATTGGCTAATTCTCTCATCTTGATTAACCCATTTCTAATAATCTGTGTACCACCATAAAGTGGTGGCTTACCAGAAAGATTTTAGCCTGGGTCTGTCTCAGAGAGGAGAGTCATGACAACTGCCTCATTTCCTTCTACCCAGCATTCTGTTCTGTTTACTCCACCTACCTAATTTTCTGTCCTATCAAAGGACCAAGGCAGTTTCTTTATTAACCAATGAAAGTAACACATAGACAGATGACCCTCCTCCATCACTTGTGACTCAGCCAGGCTCTCTCCATGTTCCCTCCCACCCGCGGGTGGATCAGCTGAGGACATGTCGAACCCTGGGATTGGGAATCAGGTTTCTTTACAAAAGCTCTGCATTCTATCTGCCTGAACACCAACCTCTACACACACCAGCAGCTTCAGTGGTGAGTTTTTCCCTTCTAGCCCCCAACTACAGCCTTCATGGCTGTGATTGAGTCTTCACTGACATTCATCTTTGGTTGCTTCCCATAGCTAAAATCATGACTGGACTAACCAGGTTAGTCCTCCTGTGCTAGCATTGCACATGTTGTGCCGTGCATTCGATTTGAGGCCCAGGGTCCCTTGGATTTTTCTTTCTCCTTTCTCTTTTCCTTTCCTTTCCTTTCTTTTTTCTTTTCTTTTCTTTTCTTTTCTTTTCCTATAGGCTTTGTGGTGTTGCTGTTTCATTAACACGCTACCCTGCCTGTAGAGAGGAGGATGTCCTTCTATAGGCCCTGTGGTGTTTTCATAGGTTTTCACATTTTCAGTTATGGTATAAACCCTCAAACTATCAGCCACCTGCTTGTAAATGCTCTGCCAGTGTCCCTCCATTTCTGCTTTTCCTTAAACTATCCCTGCCACCACTATCATTGGTCCCATGGAAACCCACAAAATTAGTCAGATCTGCAAGACAGTTGTTTTCAATTCCAGCCTTTGCTCCCCACCACGGCTTGTGGTGTAGCAGCTCAGCAACAGGGAGGATCATACCTCTAGGTCTCTCTTGTAATGTTTAAAAATCCCATGGCTCAAAAACATTGGCTTTTCCATACAACACGTGACCACTGCCATTTTGACTCAGGTCAGGTGACCTTACCACCATCTTAACTGAGGTCAGGTGACCTCACTGCCATCTTAACTAATGGCCAGGTCAGGTGACCAAGTCCTACCATCTTTACTGATGTATACCCTGCATGGTATACTAGTTTACTTATGTTTTTGTCTCTAAATTCCTCTTGCTTATTCTGTTACATGTGTGTTTTATGCAGTGGCATGCCTTTGGTAGGGCCCACCAAGATAATCCACTTCACCCAATTTTTGTTCACTGTGTGTGTATGTGTGTGTATACATGTAACTTAAATGCACCTATGTTTACTGTTGTAATGATGAGCTGCGGGCAGGCCTGCTTTTCATCCTGCCTGGCTCCCGCATAGCTAGCTTAACCCCAGAAATAACAACACACAAACTGTATTCATTTAAACACTGCCTGGCCCATTAGTTCCAGCCTCTTATTGTCTAACTCTCACATCTTGATTAACCCATTTCTAATAATCTTTGTAGCACCACGAAGTGGTGTCTTACTGGGAAAGATTCAGCATGTCTGACCTGGTGGCTGTCTTCATGGTGACTGACCCAGAGAGGAGAGGCAGGGCAATTGCCCGAGGCATCTGCCTCACTCCCAGCATCCTGTTCTGTCTACTCCACCTATCTAAATCCTGCCCTATCAAAAAGCCAAGGCAGTTTCTTTATTAACCAATGAGAGTCCTCCATCATACTGTTAAATGTTACAATTGTCTGTTCATTATATCTCATTCCAGACTACAAAAACAATGTCTCTGTTTTAAACTCACATGTGCCTTTAAGTCTCTTACAAAAATACTATATATGTAATCCAACTCTGATTTAAAATATATTAAGCTGTTTTCTACTATTGCCAGTTCTACCATTAACCTTCTATTGCAAGCAGTTTTTTTCTTCTTTCTGTCTTTTTATGAGTGTAAACCTTACCTGTTAAGTTGAGAGCCAGTACAGTGAAGCTCATACCTAGCTCTCCAGGCAGAATCTATACTGTAGTCACACCTGATAAACAGCCCCCAACTGCTCAGAGATTTGGGGAATATGGTGTTTAAATATTTAATTATTAAAAAGCTTTTCATAACAAAAAGAGAGAGGTTGTCTCCTAGCAGCAGCACTCTACTTTCTTCAAAGAAGACAGAAGACAAATGGACACAAAACAACATGCATCCTCAATTTGCTTCAACTGCCAAGCACTGACCACTGGGAAAAACTGCCTTTTATCTAAACTGAAGATCTCCAGATAGTGGAATCACTGGAATAGACAGCCTAGCTGCTCAGGTCAAGGTAGACTTGTCTTCCTACAGATTTCTTAGCCCACAGGATCTTCTGGAACCTGGCAGGCCCTGTGCTAAACAGCAAAAGTAAAATATGACCCTCAGCGACCATGGAGGACCCTGAGGAGTAGTTCTAGGTGCCAACCAAGTAGGTTCTCTGTCATTTTTTAATCAATAACTCAAGTAAAAATTTGTCCTTAAAGATCTCTGATGCAGTTTGATGGTATAGGAGGTCCTGCTTTCTATGTGTTGCTTGTATTGGTTAAAGAATAAAGAAACTGCCTTGGCCTGATAGGCCAGAACTTAGGTAGGCAGAGAAGACAGAACTGAGTTTTGGGAGGAAGAAAGCAGAGTCAGAGAGATGCCATGGATCCTCTGTCTGAGACTGATGATGGTTAGAATCTTTGCCGGTAAGCCACTGCCATGTGGCAATATACAAATCAATAGAAATGTGTTAAATTAATATGAGTTAGCCAATAAGAAGCTAGAGCTAATGGGCCAAGCAGTGATTTAATTAATATGGTTTCTGTTATTATTTCATTATTATTTCTGTTATTTCGGGGCTAAGCTAGCTGGGCAGCTGGCAGCCTGCTCCCTCCAACAGTTTGACTGAACAGTTTTGTCAGTTTAAAAAGATAATCTCCCCAAACAAATTTCAGTAAAATACAAATGCAAGTTATTAAAATGTATACCTACAAGTTATAAAGGTGTGAGGACAAGTGCATGCTATCAAATATCTCTCTTACGCTGCCTTTAATAGTCTTAAAATACTTTTCGTTGTACAAAAACATGTTACAGTCATTCTGACATAAATATATTAAAGCTTATGTTTTCACACACCCCAAAAACTCTTGTGAGTTCCAGGGAGCTGAATTAAAGGATCCACCTTAAACAGGTCAGATACACCCCTCTTAATTCCCTGGTCCTAAAATTTTTTTCCTCAACTTAACTTTGTCCTCTGTTCTGCCAATATCTTAAACAGGTGTAAGAGACACCAGACATTTCCATACCACAAACACCAGACAGGAGCAAAGAGACCAGCTATGCCTGGATGTGACCATCACCCAGCTTTCTCAGGTTCCCTCCCCCTAAGATGATGCCCACAAATAAGCAGGAAGCAATCTTGAGAATCCACCACCCCAATTCCTTTAACCTGTTGTGCCTAACCTCTCACCTTTTTATTATAAAAAAGAGATGGGAATGTAATGGTCTGTCTTGTCCCTTTAAGAGACAAGCCCCACCTACTCCCTTCTCTGTTAGCTGAGGCAAGCAGATCTTCCTTCTGCTTCCAGCCTGAGCTCCTTCCTTTCCTTCTCTTTTTGGAAAAGGTGGCTGCTGCTGTGGCTCCTCTCCTCTTCCCACTCTCTGTTTCTCTCTCTCTCTCTCTCTCCCTCTGTCTCCCTCTCTCTTCCTCTCTCTCTCCCTCCCTCCCTCCATCCCTCCCCCCTCTCTCTCCCTCCCTCTTTCTCTCTGCTCTTCCCTCTTCTCCCCTTCCCTCTTTTCCTCCCCCCATAACCCACTAAATAAATACCCACTTCTTCTGCATGGTGTGCCTATCCATCTCTGTTTCTCATCCACTTCATGGGCTCCCTGCCTGGGACCAGCTACCATTGTGGCCTGCCATGGTCTCATGGCCTGCTGCTGCCCCTCAGGGAACAACGTTGTTTTATTTAAACCATCATGCAACTAAAGAAGAAAGTAAAGGGCTAGATATGTATTGCTACAAACCACAACATTATACAGTAAATGCTCTGCCATCTTTTCGCTAACGACTTATCAGAACCAAGGGATCTGGTAAAGGCTAAACCAAAAGGCAAGGCTTTTGGCATTATTGCTTTGTGAATAAAGTGGCTGTCCTTTGCTGTAGACTTTTCGCTGTATCTGAACTCCCTTTCTGTTACATATTTGGGAATTAGCTTCCTAGTTCAGAACAGTTTCCCACTGCCAGGCATTGTTCTCTCCCCTAGGTATGTGAAGAGATCTGCCTTCCTGCAGTTATCTTTATCAGCAGGCATTTGTCAGATTTTAGGACCCAAGCAAAGAGCATTCCATCTAAGATATTCATTGATCTACAAGGATATAGAATTACTATCTGCCCAAGCTGCTGCTCTGATTTTACCCCACAACACCCTCGATCAGAATGGCTGATAACAGCCTAGGCCAGAACTGATAATTTAAAGGCCTGATCTCTTCTCTGCTTAGAGCAGTAAGTCTAACTCCAGACCTATGTCCATAAAAATTACAGTGTATGTGCTATCTGATCAAGAACCATCAGCTTCCCCTAGGTTGCCTAGTTACCTCACAGCCTCTATGCACCCTGGGAGAAAAGAAGTGGCGTGCTGATTTAAACATTCTATGCCCTATTCCTAATTTTACTGAAAATAAACTCTTTACTTCTTTACTGACTCCTAAAAATGCAGTATAGTGCACTAACCTTCCCCTCTAGAATTCCCTGATGATTTAACTCCATTCTTAACTAACTTTCCCCATTAAGAAGTTCACTGGACATTTGATAGCCACCCCCATGGATCTGTGTGTGTATGTGAAAACTCTTTTAGCTGTTTGTGGCATCTTTAATTCAACCCTGAAAGGGAGTCTTAAAGGTTAGAACTTTTGAGGCTCCCTTAAATGTACCCTGGTAGCAGAATGTTTGCCTAAATATTTATGACCTTAGGTTTAATGTCAAGAACAAATAGAATTATTGATGACAGTTTAACTGTATGACATATCGTGACAGTTATCAGCATTGTAAAAGTAAATCTGCTGGCCTGGCCGGTCACCAGGGTACCTTGTCCCTTTAAGAGACAAGCTCTGCCCACTCTCAAGCTCCCCCTTCCTGCTAGGGAAGCAGTTCTCTCACCTCCTCTCTAGCTCTCACTCTCCCTCTGTCCATCCCTCTTCTGAAGAGGCAGCTTCTGCCTCTCTCTCTTCCCTTTCTTCCTCTTTCTTCTCTTTGGTTTCCGGTTTTCCCATTTTCTCTCCCTTCTCCCCTTCCATAACCCTTACTCTTATGCCATTCCCAATACCCACTAAATAAATGATATACCCAAGCTCTCTCTGCATGGCATATCTGTCTGTCTCCCACCTGCCAGAAGACCCACACAACCTCAGGTCACCTGCAGCCCCTCGTGGGACTGGCCTCGGGTCACCCACATCATGAATGATAACAATCAGAAACTTCCATCAGAAACGTAGTAACTTCCATCACAAACTGTCAGAAGCAGCATGATGAAAAGGCAGTTGGATTTGTTTTGTCCTAAAGAAAGCTACAAAGGCAGAATAATTAAAACCAATAGACAATGAGACAGAATATAAAGCTTAAAGGGACAAAAATATTTGTTTTTATTTGGAAAAAAATGGTTCTTAATGGCTTTGACCATATCACTTATTCTCTTTGAGGCTCAGTTCTTTACCTTTTGAACAAAATACTTTTAAAGGCTTATAATAATGAAGGTCACATTTTCCTGTTATTGAGTAAAGGCAGATCTTTTTCTTAATTATATTATTATTGGTGTGTGTTTGTGTGATATGATGAGATGTGTGTATAAGTGGGGACACATGTGCCAGGTATGTGAGTACAGGCCACAGGGAAACTTTTAGGAGTCAGTTATGTCCTTTCCCAGTAGGTTCCAGAGATTCAGCTTTGGTCACCAGGCTTTCAAGAGAACTGTTTTCATGCGTTCAGTCATCTAGTCAACTTAAAAAAGTACTTTTAAAATTATATATATTAATTTTTTTCTTTGACAATTTCATACATGCATACGTATATGTATGTATATATATATATACATATAATATGTATATAATATATAATATATTATATGTATATAATATATAATATAATATATAATATATAATATATAATATATAATATATAATATATAATATATAATATATAATATATAATATGTATGTATATATATATATATATAAAATTCTAGTTACTCTTCCCTCACATCCTATCTCTCTCCTACCCTCATCAATTCCCCTCTCTTCCGCATAAGTCTCATTCACATTTGTGGCATTCTTTTTTGTCACTGACTGGGTTTAACCAGAACTGTCTGTGTGAATCTCCGTTTGGAACTGTCCACTAAAGCTTAATGGAAATATCTGTGAGTATCCAACTGAAGACAATACTGCCATTCTTTCAGAATCAAGCCAGTAGCCAATAGTTCAACAGGGTGAAATGCCAGCCCCATGAGCCTCTCCCTGACAATGCATGATTGATTACTGACAGTCCCATTTTTATGGTCGCATCATGCCCAAAAGATACCATTTCATAGCCCCCTTTCCTGTCTTCTGGATCTTACATTTTTGTTCCCTCTTCCGTACTGTTCTCTGAGTATCAGAGGAGGTAATGCGAGCATCTCATTTCAGGCTGAGCATTCACCTATTACTTACTCTCATCACTTTGAGCAGTCGTGAGACTATTCCCTGCCATTCTACAAAGAGTAGCATCTCTGATTAAGGCTGACAATAGCATTTGTCTCTGGGTATAAATATAGCTACTTAGAAGGTAATTTGAGGCATGACAATTTAGCTTTACAACAATAGTGAGGTCCCTCACCCAAACCTGAGCCCTCCTCAACTATGGAATTCTGTTGTGTTTATAGTACTAGGAATGAATTCTCTCCCGTGGAGCAGGTCTCAAATTCAATCAGAGACCAGTTGGTTAATGTCTTTGTGGCTGTGTCACTATTGTGTTCGTGGGCACATTCTTTCCTGCAGGTTGGCATTGAAGTTTCTGTGGCTCACAGCGGATTAAGTCCATTGGTGCTTTTGCTCCTAGTGGCCTGAACAGAGCCTTCTGTCACTATGAAAGCTAACCAGCAGGGAGGACATTTCCAGGCAGTTCCAGCTGGATTTCTCTGTCTTGCCACGGAGGTGTACGATGTCTTTAGCTATAGGGTCTTATCAGCTTGTTCTGGTTGGCAACCAAGAGAAAACATAGAAAGCCGAAATTGTTTTGGGAGCCTGTGGGGCCTTCCTCAGCAGCAGCTCAGAAGCAAGTATCCCACACCCAGTACTGGGAGTTTTGTTTGATAAACTTGGAGTTTAGGAACCATGCAGCCATGTAGGATATCACTTTTTTGTTTTCTAATATAAATATTTAAATTTTGTTTTTATTTTTTTATCGAGTCTTTGGGAATTACACACCATGCACCCAGGCCACACTCATTTCCCAGGCCTTTCATATCCACCCCCGGCCCTTGGAACCTCTCCCACCAAAAAGATGAATTGAAAATTTTTATTTTAATGTTCATTTTGTGTTATCTATATACTCACTGGAACATGGTCAAATTCTCAGTGGCCTGCTCCTTAAATAGAGCTGAATTCTTCCCCTCCGAAGCCACCTCCAGAAGCCATCCATTGAGAGAGCTAAATTCAGCAACATCATCACACTTTTTAAGAATTCTTCTCAATGGCTTCCTGTCTGGGCCATTATTTTTCCTTTGGGGGAGGGTTGGGGAGGTTAGGCATTGTCACAGAAGCCTGCCATGTCCGTCTTTCTCAACTATGTACCTGCAATCATCAGTATCACTGCAAAAGTGGCTTCCTTGCTCTTTATAGTCAGCGGGAGCAAGTTTTCTGGTGACAGTCCAGAGCATGAACATGGTTCCCTGACTATAGTACAACCACTGACCCAGCTAAGATCCTCGGGGACAGCCCAGACCACGGACACCAACATAGCCCCAGGTGGCAGTGCAGGCCATCCACATCAATACGACCCATGGGGACAGCACAACCTATGGATATCAACATGGCTTCAGGTGGCAATGTGGGCCATGAACATCGACACAGACCCTGGGTGCAGCAGGACCTCAGCCCCAGAAATGGCCCTTGAGCAGCAGCACGTATCTGGATATCACCTCACCGTGGGCTCAGATGGCAGTGTAGGCCATTCAGAGCAGCCTTGTCCTCACTGCTATCGCGTCTCTGGTTCTGCCGCTCTCTCCAAGGCTTGCACCACTCCACTTCTCTGTCTCTCCCTTCCCATGACCACATGCTCGCCTGTGCTGCCAGGCGATGGGCAGGCAGGTCCTGGGTGTCTTCCACCCACTGGCACCACCTCTCTGTTTGCTATTTTTTGTTTATTAAATTTGTTCTTTGACAATCTCATATACATGTACAATACATTCTTATCTCTTAATCCTAATGACGAAAGTCTGGGGATTGTATTACCTTTTACTAATATAAAAATCCCTGCACAATGATTACAAGACAGAATGAGAAATCCGGGCTGCGTCACCAGCTGCTTTGCTGTTCTTGCTGGGGAACCAGCTCTCCATTGCTGCTTGGCAACCTTGATCCCAAGACAATAGGGCAGCTCCAACCTTGGCTTGCTGCCAGCTCATTCATCATCCAGGAGAGTGCATGATCCCTTGCCCTGGTTCTTCTTGGGTCACATATCCCCAGAGAAGATCATGCTGTTGGGCCAAGCTGCCCAATACAATTGGCTGTCAGACTGAATTCCCATAAAACGCCAACTCTCTCTTATCTCCCTCTCAGCTCTGGCAACATCCCCCTTCCTATATCCTTTTTCCACATTCATGTCCTTTGGTTTTGTTTTGTGACCCCCTGAGCCCATGGTCATACAACTGGCCCTAGTTCAACTCATTGGTTAACAAGATACACTTTTCTCTTTTATTCAATTAATGAATTTTATTCTTTGACAATTTTTAGTTTTTCCCTCCCTACCACCACTTGTATTTTCCCATCCATGTGAGCCCTTTTCTTCTTTATAAATATCTTTCCCACATTCATAACTTTTCTTTGATGCCCCCACAGATTTTACTGAAACCATCTGCGTGATCATGGATTTGGAATCATCCAGTAGAGTCTAGTAGCCTCATCTGTGGGTACACAACTGTATATTGTTCCTCTTCCTCTCCCAGATCTGTGGGGCCCCATGCGCGCCCACCTCATCCATGTAGGTGGGCCTGACTTGTGAGGGTCTAGTGCCAACAGACACAGCTGCTGAGAGATCATGATTGCCATGTCGGTGTCAGATGGAGAAGGAGGCATTTCTTGGGCCTCTTCCCGTCATTCATGTTCAGCATCTTGTGTAGCAATGGGTTTTGGGAACAGTGGTGATTGTTCACTGAAAAGGGGTTTCTTTGATCTGGGATGTGAGTGGCCTCTGCCCATGGAAATGAATATACATATTTAGAAAGAAGACTGATGCTTTTAATTTTAGCTGAGCTAAAATTAAGTAGTCCCGCAGAGCCTGAGACCTCCCTGGTGACAAATTTTAGACTATATGAATAGTACCAGGCATGGATTTCCTCTTGTGAAGCAGGCCTCACATCTAATCAGGGAGCAGGTGATTACCCCCTAATAATCATGACTCCATTGTACCAGTGAGCCACCTCTTACCTGGAAGGTCGGCATTGTAACTCAGAGAGTTCATCAGTGGCTAAGACCACTGATTCTTTTACTTTTTCAAAGACTGCATAGCCCTAGTACTATGACAACTAGAGAGGAAGCTCTATCCCAGTTCCAGCTTTGTTTTTCTGTGTCTTGCATTCAAGATGTGGTGTCTTCAGCAATAGAAACTTACCACCTTGTTCTGGTGGGTAGCCAAGAGCAACTAACCTTTATCATCTTGGAAGATGAAAGCTGCCCGTTCTTTCTCATATATGGATCCTAGCTTCAAATCTTTAGAATCGTGTGTTTAACGTGGAGTATCTGTAAAGGCCAGATACTTTCTTGTTATAAGGGGACTACTGCATGCAGTGATCCACAGCTAAGCACTGGGCTGAGCTGTTAGAGCTTAGTTGAAGAGAGGGAGAAGGGACCATATGAGCAAGGGGGCTAGGGACAAGATCATGATGGGGAAAACCACAGAGATTACCCTACCTAGTGGGAGCTCTGGGACTCTGAACTGACATCTGGGGATCCTACATGGAACCTAACTAAGGCCTCTGAATGCGGATGACAGTTATGTGGCTTGATCTGTTGGGAGGGCCCCTGGTAGTGGGGCAAGGACTTATCCTGGTTGCATGAACTGGCTTTTTGGAGCCAATTCCCTATGGTGGGATACGTTTCTCAGCCTTGATACAGCAGAGAGGGCCGTGGTACTACCTCAACTTGGTATGCCAGATTTTGTTGATTCCCCAAGGGAGGCCTTACGCCCTCTGAGGAGTAGATGGGGGGTAGGATGGTAAGAGGTAAGGGGTCGGGAGAAGGGGAAAGAGTTGGAACTGGGGTTTATATGTAAAATGAAAAAAATTAAGAAAAAGAAAGGGACTACTGAGCCTAGAGAGACCTTAAGGGAGAGGAATATCAGAACATAAGTGACATACATGGTAGTGAGAGGGAATACCGAGGGTGGAAATGCTTAAGCCAGGATGTGGGCAAAGGAATAGGAGAGGCATTTGGGAGGGTTAACCTAATTAAAGTTTATGAAAAACACATATGGAAATGTACTACTCTGTAAACTAATTTCAAGTGAAGACTGAACACAGCTTCAGAGATCAAAGAACTGATCTGGCACTCACATCCAGTCCTTCTTGGCATTCTTTTGATTAATATCTGTTTACAAAACATTAACATCAGAGAAGGTTGCTCTGTCTGTGATATATCAAGATTAAAAACAAGGCTACTCTGTAATCATTTATGAACAGGCAAAACATTGTTCCAATCACAAATATGACAAAGTTTTCCATTCTAACTAATAGCAGTAATGCTTGCTTATCAACTTTAGTCTTTCCTGCTTCTAAAACAAAATTTATTTAGATACTAAGTTGGAGAATTACTCACGTTTCCTCACACCATTTGGTCTACCACAAAACCTCACTTCCTTAAAACCTTCTCTAAGTCACTTCATATATTCCCAAACCTAAAAACGGGTCACTTTAAAAAGCATCATATTTAAGTCTCCATGATGCCTGCTATTCCTGCACGCTTGTTCAGACACAGGCATGCTCCTGGGGTTCTGCAGCCCCAAAGAACTGCCCTCGTGAGCTTTAGCAAAACAGTTCTACTTTATAAAGAATTCGTCTTACACGAATACTTTAAAATGGAAAGATGTGAACAAGGATGCTGTGTGCTCAATTTTCACAGAAAAATCCCATAAATGTTTATCACCAAGTGACTGATTAAATAGCATGTGATACGAACTATATGAAAAAGTATCTGTAGCTGCTAAAAAGCATTTTGTATAAAAACTGCAAAATACTGATAAAAGAAATTAAACCTAAGGAATCAGATAGCAATATTCTGTTCACGGGCCAGCACATTTACTGTTCTTAGATGTCAATTCCTGTCAAATTTACTACTGATTCCAAACTATACCAACTGAATCACACACATCAATTGAAACTTCCGCATAAATTGCCGAGATGAGTCTAAAATCCATATGGGAAGGCAAGAGTAAGACTGAAACAACTTTGGAAAAGAGCACTAGAAGAATTCCCTTGCTTGATCTCATGATATTGTCAAGCTACAGTAACTGCAGGCTGGGGAAATGAATCAGTGGTTACAGTACTCACTGCTCAAGTATGAGGATCAGGTTTCGGAGCCTCAGAACCCACTTACATGCCAGCAAGGCATAGCACCCACCTGTAATTTCAGTCTTGGAAGGTGGAGGTTAGGATCCCCAGAGCAAGCTTGCTACCAAGACTAGCCCTACCAGCAAATTCTGCCATATTGAAGAGACCATGACTCAGTGAATAATGTGGAAGAGCAATTGAGGATGAATCTCAACACCTACTTTGAGCCCGCTCATGCATGCACACCACTGTACATGCACACTGCCCCCAATGCCCGCACATAAACAAACTTACATATACAATCTTACATGCATATCACATGCACATAATACAACAATGGAAAAAATAAAATAAAGAACAAAAAGCTACAGTAATTATAAGACATTGTAACACTGAGATTATGATATACAAGTGGATCAATGGAAGATGGTAGAAATAAACCCATATATATATATATATATGGTTCATAAATAGACACACACACATATATATATATATAATATATATATGGACAACTGCTCTTTCGGTTACACATTAAATTTATACAGTAACCATATGTGGGTATTAGTATTCAAAAGTTATCCCTTTTTATTTTTTAGAACTTACAAAAAGGAGATTCTTAAATGAAATATGAGACAACTGATTTTTGACAAATACATAAAGGCAGCCACATGGAGAAAGAACAACCTTGTCAACACATAATAATGGAACTTCTGGATGCTGTCCCAACCAAAAAAAAATTTTACTTGCACATGTAACTTGCACTGTACTATAAACATTCAAATTACATCAGTTGTTAAACCTAAAACTATAGGTTTTAGTTGGGTGGTGGGTGGTGAAGGAGCACACCTTTAATCCCAGCAATCAGCAGACAGAGACAGGCGGATTTCTGTGAGTTCAAGGCCAGCCTGGTCTACAAGAACTAGTTCCAGGACAGGCTCCAAAGCTACAGAGAAACCCTGTCTGGAAAAATCTAAACATATAAATAAAATAAAACTTTTTTGATTTAGTTAGACAAAAATTTATTATATATACAGCAAATCCCAAGTCGTAAAATCATTACTAATAAAATATTTATTATTAAAGTATTATTAATAAACCTAAAAAAAATCCATGCAGGTAGGAGGGAGACTTGTTGAGAAACAGTGCTCCAGTGGGTGAGGGAGGCGCATGAAAGAAGAGAGTGGGGTCAGAAAATGACTACAACTTAGTACAAAAATGCAAGAAAGTGTCAAATAACAAAGAAATACTGCTTATCAAAACTTCTGTAAGAGAATAGACTTAGCACAGCCTATGTAAAAATATTTCCAATACATTTCTCTAGCAACATACTGGTATTCATTATATTTTACAAAAACAAACCTAGAACCTCTTGCAAAACTGGGTGTACTGGCCCATGCTTGTAAGGCCACTTGGGAGCTGAAGCAGGAGGATTGCTGCAAGTTTGAAGTTAGTCTAGACTCTGGTACCTTTTAACACTAACAAGTGATGGGGTAGCTGACCAATCCCTTGTCTGAGGGGCTCCTGGGCAAAAATACCTTTAAAAAAAGATCTGTGTTTGGGTAAGCTCCTCCCTCTTGGTTCCCTGCTCTTCGCTGGAACCCTGGCTCTGTAAGTTTGCCCCACTTCCTTCCTTTATTAAAGCTGATTATTTCGGACAAGGCTAGTTTGGTTATTTCCCATTGCTGGCACAAGTTTTTAAACTATGGTTTTAAAAAGACACAAGATTTACAAATACTTAACTGAAGAAACACGGATGGCAAATATACATGAGAAATACCCAGCATCTTTAATTATTAGGCAAATGCAACTTACAACTACTATGAGGTATGGGAAAATTAAATGACTGGCCATAAGAAGTATCGGCAAGGGTGGAGAGGACTAACCTTTACATACTGTTTTTGCAGTATAAACTGATACCACTCTGGGGAAAGGAAAAGTTAAAACACACTGTATAACCCAATGCCCATTACCATGTCTTAAATCCAGATCTAATATAAGTATATATCCAAAGAAACACTTGCACATCAATCTGATAGCAGCTTTATTTTCTGTAACTCAACTCTGAACCCAATGCCAATTGACAGCTGGATGAATAAACCAACTATGGTAGAAACAGTGGACTATTACTTGATGTTAAAATCTGATGAACTACTAAGACACGCAACATGGATGAAACTGAAATAATTAAATTACATTGAGTGACAATAAGCCAATATCCCTCCCATGAGTAAATGTTCCGTGATTTCTTTTTATAGAGAATTAAGACTGTGTTGCTAGAAAGCAAGTCAGTAGTTCCCTCAGGATACGAATAAAGCATTACAATGAGGCATCTTGGTGGTGGTTATGGTTCAATATATGTCAAAATGTATCAAATGGTACACTTTATGATGGTATTTGAAGTCTGAACCAAGATTTCCTACAAGTACAGGGAACAATTGGCTAATGTGAAAGTTTATTTGCTTTTGAGCAAAGATTTGGATGGCTTGAGAAACAGGGTGAGTTATACATGGCTTGCATTTCTATGTCTGACAGAACTTTTATAGTATCATGTAGGAAAGTGATTCAAGGCTGGGTCATGAAAATTATGCACTTTAAATATTGTTTAATGTATGTGAATTAAATTTCAATAAAGTTATCAGAAAAGCATGTCATAGATTTATATACTAATTTGTGAAACTGATCAGTGGAAAAGGCAAGTTGAATACTATACTCCAGTTTTTGAAATGAATAAATTTGTACACTATGTAAAAATATAAATGAAGAACACACTTTATATTGAAAAGAAAGAAAAAATGATTTAATTATTGTGTAGGATATTAACATGAAAAAATGTTCATAATATGGTTGTATGGCAAGAAGTTACAAATAGTACTTAAAGTATGATTTATTTCTTGCCTGAAAATTTCCAAGCAAGTAACTTGATGATCCCACACATAAGACTTTTCCTCTATTGTCTCAGACTAGGGTTTGCAATTCTTACTGTGAGGGCTAGAGAAACCAAGCCCGAGTCACAAAGTGCTGAGAAGCTTTCTGGCAAATAGACTTCTAGAAAATACTACCTCAAAGATGAAACAGCAACCTCTCTCTTTGCTTCCTCTCCTATATTACTAAAGTTGCAGTTCTGGGTATAAATCTCTCTAAATTCCTCAATTTTAGGAAGCTGAAATACAGAAAATGGGCATGCCTATCAGAAATTTCTAACCCTTTGTGTAAAAGATAAAGAAATCACAACTCATTTAAAATTATGGCCATGACTTTGCAAGGAAAATAAAAGTAATTTGCTTTCTTAATGCATGCCATGAAACAGTGTATGTAAGTGGTTGTGAACCTGTGGATTATGACCCCTCTGGGAACTGAATAGCCCTTTCACAGGGGTTGCATATCAGATATTTACAGTACGATTTATAACAGTAGCAAAATAAGTTGTGAAGTGGCAACCAAATAATTTTATGGTTGGGGGTCACCACAACATGAGAAACTGTTTTAAAGCATCACAGCATTAGGAGAATGCGAAGTACTGGTGTATAGAATGATTCTGGCTCTTTGAAAAAAAGTACACACAGAAAGACAGGATCAAGCTTCACTTTCTTTACAACCCCTACATCTACCTCTTATTTACACAACCAAGTTTTGGCTATCAATTTCCCACATACTGCCTGGTACATATATCCATCTCAGGTTTTCCTCCTGACATCTAGCCAAGTATGGTCAAATGCCTAGTGGACATGCACTTGGAAAAAGCTAAAACCTGTTAACCTGGTAGGAAACATTATTCATCACAAAAATCAAACTACTCCCAAACCCAAGCTTGTCTCTGTGCTGTGAGGCGCTCACTTAAGAAGTGGAATGAGTGTTAAGGTAGTGTATATAGTGAGATGGGTGAGAAAATCACCTGTGCCACCTGCTAGCTGGGAGGAGCTCGGAAAAAGGATTGATTGGTTACAATTCTGACCAGGGAGTGTTTAGGATGAGATTAACAAATGTGTGAGTTAACTGACAGTATCGCCAAAAAGGGAATAAACTTATAAACTATTGGGGGCTGGAGAGATGGCTCAGAGGTTAAGAGCACTGCCTGCTCTTCCAAAGGTCCTGAGTTCAATTCCCAGCAACCACATGGTGGCTCACAACCATCTGTAACGGGGTCTGGTGCCCTCTTCTAGCCAGAAGGCATACATACAGACAGAATATTGTATACATAATAAATAAATATTTAAAAAAACTTGTAAACTATTATGTCAATCTAAGCATCTGCCAAGAGTAGGCAACTTCCTTTTCATGCCTGCCTCCTTTTGCTTTGAGATGACTGACATAGATGAAATAGTCTAAGAATCTGAATTTTAAATATACTCTAGATTTTGTATAATGCTGAGCCATACTGTGTTCTGTAATGAGTGTCTGCCATAGTTGGAATAAGGGGGAATAGAAATCCCTCTTATATTTAATAGCCTATATTAACCTGTTTCTTTTTCGTATCAGAAGGACACATTTGGAAATAGGTGTGTGTATACACATACACACACACACACATGTATATATATGTATATATCATGTATACAAGCACACAATGTAGGTACCATCAAGTATCTTTATTTTCAGACGCCTTATTTCTATAACTAGATTACAAGACCAGTAGTTTCTTTTCTGCTATCTGGAGCCACAAATAGATCTAAGCAGACATCAATCATCAAGACACTGTACTTCTGACAGCTGGATCACAATTGCCTTAAGTAAAATGTTAAAAATTTGCTAATCTAGGTAAGATAGAAATCAACAAACCTGCTTATCTTACTATTTAACATTCATTTGATACGCCAAAAATGTTTTAGATTTCGGCTAGAACCTGCCGCAGGTAATAATTTGAAAAAAGATGTTAAGACAAAATGTGTAAGCAATTATCACCAAAATAGTTTGCAAAACTCTTTGGGAATGTTTAGCCAATAAGAATTTGGACACTGTTCAGTGTTCTCTTTGGTTTCTGGGTCATTTTACATTCTTTCAATAATGCATTTAACTTCACGGAATATGGCAGTAAGAGTATTGTAACTCATGTGATCGACTACTACAATTGAGCCCTTTCTAATATGCTCCTTTATGTTAATAAAGATGGCCACAGCACTAACAAGATTTGCTTTCGCCTCTTTTTGGTTAAAGATGAGTTTTAATGCTGCTAATGCCTTCATATTGATCATATCTCTGGCTGCCTTTGGATTTTCAGACATATTCAAGAATACTTTCAAAACAAGATTTCTAGTCTTACGATTTCCCTGGGACAGCAAATGGAAAAGCTCTGAAAAGTAACTCACGACAATGTAGTGATGGACAGATTCGGTAGTCAGCTGCCCTATTATCTTTAATCCAGACTGCTGACCGGGTGAGTTCAAGGGGAAAGACATAGTTTCTTTACACATATGCTTAACATGATATTCGACTTTGTGTTGTCTTTCATTCCCAGAAGAATTCAGAGTAATAACAGTGTTTTTTCTACTGTCAGGGGAAGAAAAACTGAGCAAGCTTTCAATAAGTGTCACCACACCCACTTCATTAATGAATTCCCGGGCAAATGGATGAACTTTATGTATGCCCATTGCTATCTGTGCTATTTTATGAATGAGGGGATCAGTAGTTGACTTGAGTATGTTAACAAGCTTTTCAAATTCTGGAGAATCTAAATAGCACTCCATTTTGCAAGCGCAAGCAAAGGGCTTGATGCCATTAGTTTCTCTGATCTTGATTTGCTGTCTAATTTCATCTAAGGTCTGGATGCAAGGATCAGAACCAAATGGATATTCAGGTATAGGCTGTAGACTTGATCGAGTATTCTTAGTGCAGGCTGTTGTTGAAGTTTCTTCTTCATTTGAGGCCAGAACAATATATGATGAGGGCCTTGCCTCAGAAGAGTCCTTAGATCTAAAACCTAACACTGCCGGAATTACAGCAGGAGCTTTAGGCCAAATGGTAACCTCAGACCAGTCCTTCGGCCTATTCTTTTCATTAATTTCATCCACTGGTTGAGGTTTAACTATTCTGAACACAGGTTTAGGATCAGGATCAAAACCAGTGTCATCTCCTTCCCAAAACCAGCTCCCAATAACATTCTCCTCCTCCTCCTCCTCTGGCCCTGACTTAGACTTGTGGCTGGTCCTAGGTGCAGGCTCTGACTCATCTGGACGGCCCTGAGGAACAGTATTAGTTTTATTTTCACACTTAGCAACCGAATTATTACTAAGCTCTTCTCCCTTCCAGAACAAGGAACTGAGACCAGAATCTTCCCCAGCCCAGAACCAGTTATCACTACTAGCCTTCTCTTTCCGTGTAGATCTAGCAGCCTTGTTCTCAGCCTTATGGCTGAAATCGGACCAGCCTTTTCCTAGGCCCTTAGCCCCTTCTCTCATCTCAGTCTTGCTCTTAGACCCAGCCTTCATCTCCGCCACTGCATCTGCTTTGGCTCCTCCCTTAGCTTTTCCTTTGTCCCGGTTTTTGCCTGAAGCTCTGCCTGCATTACTAGCCTCCCTCTCTGCTATAGCTTTGGCTTGTGCACTTGCTTTTTTTTCTAATTTAGCCTGCGCTCTAGCCTTATTCTTTGAGCCAGTCATGATTGAAGCACAGCTATAGACACCTGTCCAGTTTTTACCTTAAGTTCTCTGCTTGGTCCAGGCTACTATCTTTATCCTTTTTAACTTGGTCAGAGAGGAACTTAGCAGAGTCAAAGACAACTGTCAGTTCAGTAGTTACAAAATTCCCTTTTTTGACATACAGCCTCTATCAATAACAGGGACAGAGTAAAGACACTCGGGTTAGGGGGAAGATGATGATTTCCAAAGGCAGACCCGTTGAAAGCAATCTTCCGCCAATCCAAGGCTACCACTGGAGAGACACCTATGGTGGGAAAAAGAAATAGACTTTTGAGTGTCCTCCAACTTTGGTTCTTTATACAGATCGCTGCACAGAGGACATGAATGGAGATTTGAACTGTGTGGCAGGAGATGTGGATTAGTAGAAAACTCTGCTATCTCATTGTATTTCTTGCATAGTTGCATCCAGCCCAAGTACTACCATTCTTCTGTCTCCATCAAACACAGCAGTGAGAGTATGTAAGACTGGTCAGAGAGGAAAGGCTAAAGAGCACAGACCCCTGTGGTCCCATACTGGTGCATACTATCAGGAATTTCTACGTCTTCAGAAAGGCCTCACACCAACCTGCCCTGATATGATGTGATGTTCCCTTCTTCCTCACTTCCACAGTTGCAAAGCTGTCCAACTGACTTCACAGGCAGATCTATGGAGAAAAATACATGTGTGATTAGAATTCTGAGTATCCGACAGACTGACCTAAACTGTATCTCCAGGTACTGTAACACTCCCCCATACCCTGTTCTCTCTTATGGATTCTCTCCCCATTTTCTGACCCAGTATCTACTAAATACCTATTGATCCAAGCTTGGCTCACTGTCCTCCCACTTAGTAATGAATGAGGGCAGCAGCATTTGGAAAGTTAGAACACAATGGGTCCAAGGTAAGATCTTGCCAATAGCCACCTTTACCACCGACTGACAAGTGTGCTTCATGCTCACATTCATACTCACCTCAAAACCTAAGGAAGCTTTGTTCTCTCTCTTAACTTCTAAGTGAACAGCTACCCACAAGTCTCCATAGCAGTGATTCTCAACCTTCCTAATGCTGCGACCCTTTAATACAGTTCATGTTGTGGTGACCCCAACCATAATATTATTTCATTGCTTCTTCATAGCCATAATTTTGCTACTGTTATGAATCCTAATGTAAGTCTCTGATCTGCAGGATATTTGATATGTGACCCCTGTGGAAAGGGTCATTCAACCCCCAAAGGGTTTTCAGAAAAGAGACTTATAGATAAAAAGGCAACATCAGAAACAACCAAATATTGCTAATGAGATTGAAAAGACAGAACACCCCTGACAAGGTTTATAGTACATGCTTTTGTATGCCCAAGGTTGCCAATGTCTCCTCCATGTCAGCCCTGGCCCAATTATTCCCCAGGTGTGCTCAAGACCTGCGACCTTCCTGAATATACATCTCCTAACCCTGACATCAGGGATTTTCGCATTCAGGGACCGAATTTCTTTCCTGAAGGAAAATACAAGGTATAGAAAGAGAGAGTAGAATATATGCAGTCGTATTTGGGAAGAAGGCAGGGAGGCTAATGAGTCCAATAATTTCAGGACCATATTTGAAATACCAGCCTCCCCACATATGACTAGATCTTACCTCATGTGCTACCAATGCCAGACTCATCACAAAGCAGGATCCTCGGGAGATGTTATCCTTTCCACCAAAGAGTCCTCTAGCCGGAAAAGAGTCAACCTATAGAAACCAAAAGATAGCGATAAAAATATACAAAAAAGTATAATGACCATGGTATGAAATGATTTGGGGCAGAATTCCAGAACCCAAGTTCAAACACCCACTTTTAGAAAGTCAGAAACCCAGTGAATGAACTCTATCAACTCTCATGTGTGACCAGAGGCCCACCTTCAGAAACAGCACATTTTCTCGGATACTGCTTCTATACAAAAAATATGAGGGACTAGGAAAAGTAGCTGAAGATGATATACGGGGCCCCATAAACAGATAGTTAAATCCTATTGTGATTTCAAATATTTTAAATTAAACACCCATATTCACAAAAACTTTTCCTTTAACTCCCATTCAAACATATCAAAAATGGTCAAAGTAAAACAGAATGTTGAGAAAATGGATCCTGAATATAAGATAGGATAATATCATAACATTTATATAGCCAGAAGTTCTGCAATGTGACCAATTCCTTATTATGAACACTTGCTTACAATAAATTAAGCCCAAGATTCTACATATAGAAGGGAATGAAACAATCACTCCTGTACTGAAGGCAGATGAACATTTCATTCTTATGTTCTGCTGCCTTCATTATCGCCACTCTAATTATATTTCCCCTTCCCCAGAATGCACCACTCCTACTACTCAGACAGGAGACTTTGTCACCAAGCAGGAGCCTGTGGGAAGTGACAGCACCCACGATGCAGGACACAAGGGCCTCTTTCTGGGATAAGGCCCAAGTAGCAAGGCAATTCAACACCCAGAGCTAAGCTATCCCCAGAGTTGGACACCTGCCCCCAACCCAAGGGCAGTGACCTCCAAGGGGCACCACACTCCCCACCTCTCGAGCCCGCCGCCATTTCTCCCACAGGCGCCTCCCCCACAACCCTCCCAGGGCCCAGACACCAAAAAGGGTGGGGAAAAGCCTGCTGCCTGGTCATCTGCTCCACAGGCCAGCAGACCATCACAGCCAGCCGCTCCAGCCGCCTCCTTGATCCTCAGCCCGAGCGGGGTTCCCGCTTCCTCCTCCCGCCTAGGATCTCCGGGAACCGCGCACCACTCCGGGGAGCCCCCGCGACCCGCTCGCCCCCACTGCACTGTCAGGGCCGGGCGATGGTCCGCAGAGCGCGGCCGCCCCGAGCCCTCGACACACCCCCACTTGCCTGGCCAGGCGCACGGCCCAGGTCTGCGGGCTCCCCCGCGTCCCCCGTCTGCTCTTGGCTGTGCTCCGTCCTCCGCAGCTCCTCTCTCTGAGCTCTGGGCGCTTTGCCGCTTTGAGCGCGAGTGGAATGGCAGAGACGCGTCCCGCCTCCAAGCCTCTGCAGCAAACGGGCAGGGGCTGTTGCGCAGGATGCGGCAGGCACAGCTCGCCTCGAGGGTGTCGGGAAGGGGGCGGAGGGATACGGCGCACCGGCTCGACGCCCCCTCTCGGGCCCACCGTAGTTCCGACTCCGAGAGGGCGGGGCCGCACGCAGCCCCGCACCCCTGGGGAGGGGGTGGGTCACACAGTGAGCTCCTGCAGCCCCCTGCTCACCCTAACCAGAGACCACCACCACTTTTCTGGTGCCACTCCAGGGTGGGGGATGCCCGAGAGCTAGGGTCTATGAGGGCTTTGGAGTTGGGGGCTATAGGAAGGGATGTCTGTAGTTGGGGAGCAAGAGGGAGCTGCGGAGGGATACTGAGTGCTCCTGCACTCCAACAGGGAGCTGGACAGTTCCTGTCCCTCCCAGCACTCCACTTCTGCTGTGCTTCAGTTCCCCCTCCTTTTCAGAAGCCTGTGGAAAGGGAGGAGGACTTATAGTACAGCAGCTGGAGAGGGGTCAGGTAGCCTAGCAACAGACTGAAGAGAGGGCTCTTGGTGCCTCTTCCTTGTTTTTCTCTCAATGCTTTATGGAGTTCCTGGGGGGTGGGGAACGGAGATGTGAGCACCTTTTACAGGCCTCGCCACTGCCCCAAGCTAAAGCATACTTCTGTCCCTGGGAAACCAACCAGGTGTCTGAGCCAAAAGTCATTTTACTTGTTTTTTCTTACTTGGAATAAACAAAACTTATTTGGTCAACATATGACTAAAAATCTGGGGATTGGTGGGAGTGATTAGGTGATAGGTTAATCCAAACTAAGGATGTATAAAGAAGACTTTTAAGGAAAACTACCATTACGCAAGCAAATTTTAAAATATAACTTAAAAACAAAAGAGTTTTACCAGATGTGCCCTGTATGGGTAGACACTGCTTCTGTTCTCAGAAGAATGAGTTATTAAATGAAATTCCCAGTGCCAAGCACTATGTGTTATTGATCAAAGAGACGCCAGAGCAGCATTTCTCAACCTGTGGGTCAAAGGACTCTTTCACAGGCATTATATATCTGATATCCTGAATATTAGATATTTACATTATAATTCATAACAATAGCAAAATTACAGTTATGAAGTAGCAATAAAATAATTTTATGGTTGGGAGTCACCACAGCATGAGGAACTGTATTAAAGGGCCACAGCATTAGGAAGGTTGAGAAACACTGCCCCAGAGGCACCTAAAACAACATAAGCAATTGCTGTGTTCTTCGTTGCACACCGTAACTAGCTATTAAAACTCCATTCCTAAACCAGACAGTGGTGGCACACGCCTCTAATCCCAGCACTCAAGGCAGAGGCAGGGGGATCTCTGAGTTTGAGGCCAGTCTGGTCTACAGAGTGAGTTCCAGGACAGCCAGGACTGTTATAGAGAGAAACCCTGTCTCGAAAAAAAATGTTTTATTTTTGTATTTCAAAAGAATCCAACATGTGATGTTTTTCTTTAAGGCGGTGATTGTGAAAGTTGAGCTTTCTTTATATTCCATTAGCAATGACTATAATAGGAATTAGACATGACTAGTCCCTGATACATTTGTCACACTGACCTAATCAGATAAATTGATCTTAAACTGACCAGGAAACTCTCTCTCTGTTAGATGGATTTCAGAGTGTTAGAAGATGCTATGCAGGCTGCTGAGGGAAAAAAAGACATTAATGGTCATATCCAGTGCTGAACCCTACATGCTACAATACTGCAGGCAATACTACCAGGCAAGGTACAATAGTGGCAGGACAGTTAGTTATAGGGCTAACTGATTGATTTCTGATTGCATTCATGGTTTACTCCACAGGAGGGATTTCTTGCTCGGTACTGTGAACCTAATGAAAATCCATGTCAAGGAGGTCACAGATTCTAGGACAGAACTTGCTATTGTTATGTTAATAAATGGTTATGGAGTCAAACTGCCCTCTACATATTTATGTTTATACCCATAGATTCATGCTGTTCTAAATCTTGGTTCAGAGAAACTTCATTTGGAAATGAGCAGTGGTTAGTGCAGAGATTCATAACTGGTTAAGTGCTGAGCATAAGTGTAAGTGTATCTATATCAATCCTACCCTCAACAGAAGGCTAAGGATGCATTGTAGAAGAGGGGCCAAAAACAATGTATGAGATGGGGGAGGGAAGGAACACTGAAATGCTGTCAGTCTTCTGGATGTGACATGGACTCAAGGACACAGCACCTCTGGTTGCTGCACAATAGTTGTACATGACCAAGACTGTTAAAATTCAGTAGAAAACCAAGACTGCCCACACCATCCCCACACACTCAGGCCTAATCCTTGATGCACAGGTCACACACCCACTCTGCCTGATGAGCTTTCCAGAACCCCTTGCTCCAGTGCCATTCCCACACTCTCAGGCTTAGCTCCAACTTTGCAGCTTCTGCACTAGTATTTCCTGTTGAGTTCTCCA
Source organism: Arvicola amphibius (assembly GCF_903992535.2). NCBI lineage: Eukaryota > Metazoa > Chordata > Mammalia > Rodentia > Cricetidae > Arvicola > Arvicola amphibius. The sequence continues at coordinate 94,406,373 of NC_052065.1, read as the reverse complement.
AGAATGAACCCCTTCCTGAGCTATCTGCTTTCCTGAGCCTAGCTGCAGCCCTACATATGGAGTTCCTGCACCTGCCTTGCCTGGTGACCTCCTCAGTACCTCGGCTGCCAGTGTCGCCCCATCCTCTCAGGCCTAGCTAGCTACAGGTATGCAGCTCCTGGACCAGCCCAGTCTCGGGTAAGCTAGAACCTGATACCACACACACACACACACACACAACCAATGAAACAAGTCCATATACCCAGGCACATCACAAAAACATGAACCATATGAAAGGCCAAGACTATACTGCTCCTCTCCTTCCCCTCTGTAAGCTACTGGTCTTAGAGAATAACCTCCAAGAAACACCAGAACACATAATTTAAAAGAACAATTATAAATGTCATCAAGAATTTAAGGAATTTAAAGAAGACATGAACAAAAGCCCCAATGAATATATAGAGTACAGGAATAAATGCTTAAATGATCTTGTCCTAAGTGCATGAGAGATCTGACCCCATCCCTCATCTGCCATATGGTGGAGAGGGCAAGGAAGAGATGCCCTCCCATCTGTGGTGGGTGGGAGAGCTGGCCCTGCCTCTCACTGGCTGCAGCCCTTGGGAGATTGGGCCCTACACCTCACCTGGACAACACAGTAGAGCTGACCCTTTTGGTAGGGGTGCAGGTGAGTTGTTCCTGAGTGTGTGAGAGCAGGAGAGCTGACTCTGCTCCCCCCTCATCTGCCATGTGGTGGCATGGGTATGGGAAAGATGTTTCCCACTCCTCACCCCTTGCCACCTGTGGCAGGCTGGAGAGCTAGCCTTTGGGACACAAGAGCCAGAGAATTGGCTCTATGCCTTACCAACTGTGGAGGCCCTGCACCTGCCTTGGTGAAACAGTAGAGCTGGCCTTGACGGGGTGGGTGGGTAAGCCCCAGGCCATGAAAGCAGGAGAACTGGCCCTGCTCCCTAATGTCTGCTACTCTGGCTGAGCTAACAGGGGGAGTGCTGAAGAGATCACCCTGGTGGTGTCAATGAGGGAAAGCTGGCAGGCTGATCAGCTACCACCCAGGCCCGGAACCAGGCCTAAGAGTTGGCCCACCCCAGCATCCACCTCATCTATAAACTGCTGGAGCATAGGAAGGGGTCTGGACCTGCAGTTCCAAAGCTTCAGGATCTCTATGACACAGAACAACAGCAGGATATCAAAGAGGAGTCTCAGTGAGGGCCCAATATGAAGGGTGTAGCAGAAGCCAGACACCTTGAAGCAGACCAATGACTCACTGCAAAAACACTTAGAGGTAAAGATGTATGGACTAAAGGGTATACTGTGTGACTCACCGTGTCATACTACAGCTTCCCTGCTGAGAATTTTTTCCTTTTCTTTTTGTATGTGAGTTAGTTTGCTTAGTTAGTTAGTTCTTTTAAATTTTATTTTATTTGGGTGGGGAGGTTGCAAGGGCAGAGGGCAGATACAAAGGAATGGGGAGATGAATGAGATCAAGATGTATTATGTGAAATTCACAAAGAATTCATAAAATAGTCAAAAAAAGAAACCACACAAGGAATGAGAAAATTGAAATGGTAATTTAAATGCTTTTCAACAAACAAAAAAACAGACAAATAAACAAACAAAACAAAATATAGGTCAAATGGACTCACAGCAGAATTCTACAAGGCTTTGGAAGAAAATCTAAAACCAATACTTCTTATGATGGAGGAGGGTCATCTGTCTATGTGTTACTTTCATTGGTTAATAAAGAAACTGCCTTGGCCCTTTAATAGGACAGAAAATTAGGTAGGTGGAGTAGACAGAACAGAACTGTGGGAGAAAGAAAGCAGAGTCAGGCAGACACCTCAGGCAGTCACCATAGCTCTCCTCTCCAAGATGGACGCAAGTTAATATCTTTCCTGGTAAGCTACCACCTCGTGGTGCTACACAGATTACTAAATATGGGTTAAAGCAAGATATGAGAATTATCCAATAAGAGGCTGAAACTAATGGGCCAAGCAGTGTTTAAATGAATACAGTTTCCATGTAATTATTCTGTGGCTAAGCTAGCTGTGCAGGAGCTAGGCAGGAACGCAGCCTGCCGCTCCTATTACATTCTTAAATTATTTAAAAAAAATTAGGAAAAGAAGGTATTTTTCAAAGTTCCATTTATAAAACCAGTATTAGTCTAATATATAATCCAGGTAAAAACACAACAACAATACTTAAATATCTTTGATGAACATGGATACAAAAATCCTCAATAAAATACTTTCAAGCTAAATAGAGGAATATATCAAAAATATCATCCACCCAATCCAGGGATATCTGTGGAAAAAGGCCTGAGCCAGGGACCTTTGCTGGAGCAGGCCTGAGTCAATGACCTCAGCCAGAGCAGGCCCAAGGCAGGGACCTCCACAGGAGCAGGTACAAAGGAGCAACCATTGAGGTAGCAAGCCCAAGTCAGAGACCTCCAAGGGAGTAGGCCTGAGCTAGAGAACTCTTGGGGACTGGGACCAAACAAGGTACCTCTGTGGGAACAGGCCTGATCCAGTGACCTCCTCCGGAGCAGGCCTGAGACAACAACCTTAGCCAAAGCAGGTCCAAGGCAGTGAACCCCACAGGAGCATGCCTAAGCCAGTGACCTCTGCCAGAGTAGACCCAAGGCAATGACCTCCACAGGAGCAGGCCTAAGCCAGTGACCTCTGCCAGAGTAGACCCAAGGCAATGACCTCCACAGGAGCAGGTACAAGGCAGCCACTGCTAAAGGAACAGGCCCAAGCCAGAGACTTCTGCAGGACTGGGAGTGAATCAGAGATCTCCACTGGAGCAGGCCCAGACCACCAACCTCTACTAGAGCAGGCCTAAGGCAGAAACCTCTGTGGGAGCAGGTCTGAAGGACCCCAGGAATTGCAGAGTGACCCCCCAGAAGCACTGAGCAACCTTTGGGAACATCAAGTGACCTCTGGGGTAACTGGAACTGTGGCCCTGACTGCACCACGAGTAGTAAACATCTGAGCTTTGGATCCACTGGCACCTGGAAGATTAATCACCAGAGACACAGCCCCAACTATCAGAGGAAAAGATGGGTAGACAAGGTAAGAACATACTTAAGAACACACTCAACACCATAGAGAGCAACATGACACCAACAAATACTACTGGCCCTACAACAGCAAGACTTGAACAACCAAATACAGATGAAGCAGAAGAAAATGACCTAAAAAATAACTTTAAGAAAATGTATGAGGCCTTAAAGAGGAAAGGAAAAATTCCCTCAAAGAAATTGAGGAAAAGACAAACAAAAAATTAAGAAATCAACAAATCCCTTAAAGAAAACCAAGAAAAGCAATCAAAAAGGAGAAAGAAACAATTCAAGACTTGAAAACTGAAATAGAGACAATAAAGAAAACACAAACTGAGGGAATTATAGAAACAGATATTATGAGAAAACAACCAGGAACCACAAATGCAAACATAAACAGCAGAATACAAGAGATGGAAGAGAGAGTCTCAAGTGTTGAAGATACAATAGAAGAAATAGACTCATTGGTCAAAGAAAATATTAAATGTAACAAAAGCTTAACACAAAATATCCAGGAAATATGGGACACCATGAAAAGACAAAACCTAATAATAGGGATAGAAGAAGGAGGTCAACTCAAAAGCACAGAAAATATATTCCACAATATCATAGAAGAAAACTTTCCCAACCTAAAGATATACATATGAAGATACAAGAAGCTTATAGAACACCAAATAGACTGCATCAAAAAGTCCCCTCGCCACATAATAATCAAAACACAAAAATACGAAATAAAGAAAGAATATTAAGAGCTGCAAAGGGAAAAATGCCAAGTAACATATAAAAGTAGGCCTATCAGTATTACACCTGACTTCTCAATGGAAACAATGAAAGGCAAAAGGTCCTGGTCAAGCATAATGCAGACATTAAGAGACCACGGATGCCAGCCCAGACTACTATACCCAGCAAAACTTTCAATCACCATAGACAGACAAAACAAGATATTCCAAGACAGAACCAGATTTAACCAATACCTAACAGGAACCAGTGATTACTGGTCATTAATATCCCTCAGTATAAATGGACTCGACTCACCTATAAAAAGACACAGACTAACAGATTGGCTACGAAAACAGAATCCATCTTTCTGCTGCATACAAGAAACACAGTTCAACCTCAAAGATAGACATCACCTCAGAATAAAGGGTTGGGGAAATTTTTTCCAATCAAATGGACCTAAGAAACAAGTTGATGTAGCTATTCTAATATCTAACAAAATATACTTCAAACTGAAATCAATCAAAAGAGACAAAAAGGACATTTCATATTAGTCACAGGAAAAATACATCAAAAAGAAATCTCAATTCTGAACATCTATGCCCTAAATACAAAGGCAACCTCATATGTAAAAGAAATATTTTTAAAGCTTAAATCACACATTATAAACCCCACACACTAATACTGGGAGACTTCAACATCCCACTCTCACCACTAGACAGGTTTATCAGGCAGAAAATTAACAGAGAAATAAGGGAAATAACAGATGTTATGGTTCAAATGGACTTAACAGACATCTATAGAACACTCTATCCAAACATAAAGGAATCTACCTTCTTCTCAGCACTTCACGGAACCTTAAAAAATTTGACCACACACTCGGTAACAAAACAAACCTCAACAAATACAAAAAAAATGGAATAACACAATCTACCTTATCAGATCACCATGGTATAAAACTAGAAGTCAACAGCAATACTAATTCCAGAAAACCCACAAACACATGGAAATTAAACAATGCTCACTTGAATCATCAATGGGTCAAAGAAGAAATAAAGGAGGAAACAAAAGACTTCCTAAAATTTAATGAAAATGACAACACAACATAACCAAATTTATGGGACACAATGAATGCAGTGATAAGGCGAAAGTTCATAGTACTAAACACCTACATAAAGAAGCTGGAAAAATCCCACACTAGTGAATTAACAGAACATTTGAAAACTTTAGAACAAAAAGAAGCAAACTCACCCAAGAGAACTAGACAGCAGGAAACAATCAAATTGAGAACTGAAATCAACAAATAGTAACAAAGAAAACAATACAAGGACAAAGAGTTGGTTCCTTGAGAAAATCAACAATATAGACAAACTTTTATCCAAACTAACCAAAAAGGCAGAGAGAGAATATCCAAATTAACAAAATCAGAAATGAAAAGGGGGACATAACAACAGACACGAAAAAAATCCAGTGAATCATTAGGTTATATTTCAAGAACCTGTACTCCACAAAATTGGAAAACTTAAAGGAAATGGACAATTTTCTGGACAAATATCACTTACCAAAATTAAATCAAGACCAGATAAGCAAATTAAATAGACCTATAACTGCTAAAGAAATAGAAACAGGGCCTGCAAGGGGACCTGACAGTCTGCCAGAGGATCCATCATTCTTTGGGGTGAGTGAGGAGTGAGTGCCCGAACCAGGGCAGCTGCACTGAGAGGGACCACCGACATTCCCCAACTCCCCCGGCCAACTGCACACTTCCTGCTCTTCCTGCAGGGGTTTTTCTCCCCGGATACTGCCTCTCTCTTCCTGTCCCTTCCCAGCTTGCACCCAGAATCCCCCACCCCCACCCCCGCCTCATCCTCCCGTCTTTGGGGCCACAAAATCCCACAGCTCAGCCTGTTTGGGCACCCGGGACCTGGAATTGAGTGCACCCAGGCCGGTGGGAGGTCCCCTCCTTCATTAGCCTGCCTGAGGCAAGGTAGGCCCTTTGTCAGAGAGCTGCTTGGCCTGCAAGGAGACCTGACAGTCTGCCAGAGGATCCATCATTCATTGGGGTGAGTGAATTTAATTCATTGGGGGTGAATTGAACTTCTAAAAGAAGACCCAAAGGGGATTATTCAGAGGAACAAATGGGCAGGCGCCAATGCAAGAATTCCTCCAACAATTTGAAAAACAACATGAAAGCACCAGAACCCAGCGAAATTATGACAGGAGGACTTGAACACACTAATCAAGAAGAAGTAGAAAAAATTGACTTTATGAAAGTAATAGAGTCCCTTAAACAGGAGGTGAAAAACTCCCTTAAGGAAATGGACGAGAAGAATAACAAAAAGTTTGAAGAATTGAGTAAATCCATAAATGATATCCTAGGAAACCAAGAAAAAACAATGAAACAGATAATGGAAACAGTGCAAGACTTGAAAACTGAAATGGAGGCAAGGAAGAAAACACAACCCGAGGGCCAGCTGGATTTGGAAAATCTATGCAAACGAACAGAGACTACAGAAACAAGCATAACCAACAGAATACAAGAGATAGAAGAAAGAATCTCAAATTCTGAAGATACCATAGAGAAAATAAATGCACTGATCAAAGAAAACAGCAAATCCAACAAATTCTCATCACAAAACATTCAGGAAATCTGGGACACAATAAAAAGACCAAACCTAAGAATAATAGGCGTAGAAGAAGGAGAAGAAATACAGCTCAATGGTTCAGAAAATATATTTAATAAAATTATAGAAGAAAACTTCCCAAACCTAAAAAAAGATATTCCTATTAAGGTTCAAGAAGCTTACAGAACACCAAATAGACTGGATCAAAAAAAACCATCCCCTTGCCATATTATAATCAAAACACAAAACATACAGAATAAAGAAAGAATATTAAGAGCTGCAAAGGAAAAAGGTCAAGTAACATATAAAGGTAAACCTATCAGACTAACACCTGACTTCTCTATGGAAACCATGAAAGCCAGAAGGTCCTGGATAGATGTTTTGCAGAAACTAAGAGACCATGGATGCAAGCCCAGATTACTATACCCAGCCAAGCTTTCATTCACTATAAATGGAGAAAACAAAATATTCCAGGATAAAAACAAATTTAAACAATACATAGCCACAAATCCAGCCTTACAGAAAGTAATAGAAGGAAATTCACAAACAAAGCAGTCCAGCATTGCCCAAAATAACTCAGACATCTAGCGACCCTTCACCAGCACATCGCAAAGAAAGGAAACACACAATCTCTACTACCAAATAAAAAATGACAACCGGAGTTAACATCCACTGGTCATTAATATCACTTAATATCAATGGACTCAATTCACCTATAAAAAGGCACAGGCTAAGAGATTGGATACGAAAACAGGATCCAACATTCTGCTGTTTACAAGAAACACACCTCAACCACAAAGACAGACATCTACTCAGAGTAAAGGGTTGGGAAAAGGTTTATCAAGCAAATGGACCTAAGAAACAAGCCGGTGTGGCCATACTAATTTCTAACAAAGTTGACTTCAAATTAAAATCAATCAGAAGAGATGGAAAGGGACACTTTATACTCATTACAGGAAAAATCTATCAGAATGAAGTCTCAATCCTGAATATCTATGCCCCTAATACAAAAGCACCCACTTATATAAAAGAAACATTACTAGAACTCAAGACAGCCATCAAACCAAATACACTGATAGTGGGAGACTTCAACACTCCTCTTTCACCAATGGACAGGTCAATTCGACAGAAACCTAACAGAGAATTAAGAGACTTAATAGAGGTAATGAACCAAATGGACTTAACAGACATCTATAGAACATTCCACCCAAACAGGAAAGAATATACCTTCTTCTCTGCGGCTCATGGAACCTTTTCGAAAATTGACCACATACTTGGTAACAAAGCAAACTTCCACAGTTACAAAAACATATTAGTAACCACCTGCATCTTATCGGATCACCATGGATTAAAATTAGAATTCAACAACAATGCTACCCCCAGAAAGCCTACAAACTCATGGAAACTGAACAGTCAACTACTAAACCACAGCTGGGTCAAGGAAGAAATAAAGAAAGAAATTAAAGTCTTTCTTGAATTTAATGAAAATAAAGACACAACATACTCAAACTTATGGGACACTATGAAAGCAGTGCTAAGAGGAAAATTCATAGCACTAAGTGCCCACTTAAAAAAAACGGAGAAAGCACACATTGGAGACTTAACAGCACACCTGAAAGCTTTAGAAAAGAAAGAAGCAGACTCACCTAGGAGGAGTAGAAGACTGGAAATTATCAAACTGAGGGCAGAAATCAACAAAATAGAAACACAGAAAACAGTCCAAAGAATCAATGAAACAAAAAGCTGGTTCTTGGAGAAAATCAACAAGATTGACAAACCCCTAGCCAAACTAATCAAACGGCAGAGAGAGAACACACAAATTAATAAGATCAGAAATGAAAAAGGGGACATAACCACAGACACAGAGGAAATTCAGAGAATCATTAGATCTTACTACAAAAGCCTGTATGCCACAAAATTGGAAAATGTAAAAGAAATGGACACTTTTTTAGGTAAGTACCATATACCAAAGTTAAACCAGGACCAGGTAAATGCTCTAAATAGTCCTGTTAGTCGCGAAGAATTGGAAACTGTTATCAGAAACCTCCCTACCAAAAGAGCCCAGGACCTGATGGGTTCAATGCAGAATTCTACCAGAACTTCCAAGAAGACCTAATACCTATACTCCTTAAGGTATTTCATAATATAGAAACAGAACAGTCATTGCCAAATTCCTTTTATGAAGCTACAATTACCCTGATACCTAAACCACACAAAGACTTAACCAAGAAAGAGAATTAAAGGCCAATCTCACTCATGAACATCGATGCAAAAATTCTCAATAAAATACTGGCAAACAGAATCCAAGAACACATTAGAAAAATTATCCACTATGATCAAGTAGGCTTCATCCCAGAGATGCAGGGCTGGTTCAACATACGAAAATCTATCAATGTAATCCATCATATAAATAAACTGAAGGATAAAATCCATATGATCATCTCATTAGATGCAGAAAAAGCATTTGACAAAATTCAGCACCCCTTTATGATAAAGGTCTTGGAGAGATTAGGGATACAGGAGTCATTCCTAAATATAATAAAGGCTATTTACAGCAAGCCGACAGCTAACATCAAATTAAATGGTGAGAAACTCAAGGCCATCCCACTAAATTCAGGAATGCATCAAGGCTGTCCACTCTCTCCTTATCTCTTCAATATAGTGCTTGAAGTTCTAGCAATAGCAATAAGACAAAACAAGGGGATCAAGGGGATTCGAATTGGAAAGGAAGAAGTTAAACTTTCGTTATTGGCAGATGATATGATAGTGTACATAAGCGACCCGAAAAACTCCACCAAAGAACTCCTACAGCTGATAAACTCCTTTAGTATCAATGCAGGTTACAATATCAACTCCAAAAAATCAGTCGCCTTCCTATATACAAAGGATAAGGAAGCAGAGAAAGAAATCAGAGAAGCTTTACCTTTCACGATAGCCACAAATAGCATAAAATATCTTGGGGTAACTCTAACCAAGGAAGTGAAAGACCTATTTGACAAGAACTTTAAGTCTTTGAAGAAAGAAATTGAAGAGGATACCAGAAAATGGAAGGATCTCCCTTGCTCTTGGATTGGGAGGATCAACATAGTAAAAATGGCAATACTACCAAAGGCAATCTATAGATTTAATGCAATCCCCTTAAAGATCCCATCAAAATTCTTCACAGATCTTGAGAGGACAATAATCAACTTTATATGGAAGAACAAGAAACCCAGGATAGCCAAAACAATCTTATACAATAAAGGAACTTCTGGAGGCATTACCATCCCTGACTTCAAACTCTATTACAGAGCTACAGTATTGAAAACAGCTTGGTATTGGCATAAAAATAGAGAAGTCGACCAATGGAATCGAATAGAAGACCCAGATCTTAACCCACAAACCTATGAACACCTGATTTTTGATAAAGGAGCTAAAAGCACACAATGGAAGAAAGAAAGCATCTTCAACAAATGGTGCTGGCATAACTGGATGTCAACCTGTAGAAGAATGAAAGTAGATCCGTGTCTATCACCATGCACAAAACTCAAGTCCAAATGGATTAAAGACCTCAATATCAATCTGAACACACTGAACCTGTTAGAGGAGAAAGTGGGAAGTACTCTACAACATTTGGGCACAGGAAACCGCTTCCTACGTATAGCCCCAGCAGCACAGACATTAAGGGCAACATTGAATAAATGGGACCTCCTGAAGCTGAGCAGCTTCTGTAAAGCAAAGGACACTGTCACTAAGACAAAAGGCAGCCTACTGACTGGGAAAAGATCTTCACCAACCCCGCAACAGACAAAGGTCTGATCTCCAAAATATATAAGGAACTCAAGAGACTAGACTTTAAAATGCTAATGAACCCAATTAAAAAATGGGGCACTGAACTGAACAGAGAATTCTCAACAGAACAAGTTCGAATGGCCAAAAGACACTTAAGGGCATGCTCAACCTCCTTAGCAATCAGGGAAATGCAAATCAAAACAACGTTGAGATACCATCTTACACCTGTCAGAATGGCTAAAATCAAAAACACCAATGATAGCCTTTGCTGGAGAGGATGTGGAGTAAGGGGTACACTCATCCATTGCTGGTGGGAATGCAAACTTGTGCACCCGCTTTGGAAAGCAGTGTGGAGGTTTCTCAGGAAATTTGGGATCCACCTACCCCAGGACCCAGCAATCCCACTCTTGGGAATTTACCCAAGAGATGCCCAATCATATTACAAAAGCATCTGTTCAACTATGTTTATAGCAGCATTATTTGTAATAGCCAGAACCAGGAAACAACCTAGATGCCCTTCAGTGGAAGAATGGATGAAGAAAGTGTGGAATATATACATATTAGAGTACTACTCAGCGGTAAAAAACAATGACATCTTGAATTTTGCATGCAAATGGAGGGAAATAGAAAACACCATCCTGAGTGAGGTAACCCAGGCCCAAAAAGATGAACATGGGATGTTCTCACTCATAATTGAGTTCTAGCCATAAATAAAGGACATCGAGCCTATAATTCGTAAAAAATCCTAGAGAAGCTATATAAGAAGGTGAACCCAAGGAAAAACATATAGTTATCCTCCTGGATACTGGAAGTAGACAAGATTGCCGGACAAAAAATGGGAACATGGGGGTGGGGTGGGATGGGGGGAGGGGGGATGGGGCGAGAAAAGTGTGAAGTGGAGGATGGGAAGAGCTTGGGGGAATAGGATGGTTGGGATATAGGAAGGGTGGATATGGGAACAAGGAATTATATATCTTACTTAAGGGAGCCATTCTAGGGTTGGCAGAGACTTGACTCTAGAGGGGTTCCCAGGTGTCCAGGAAGACGCCCCCAGCTAGGTCCTTGGGCAGCTGAGGAGAGGGTGCCAGAAATGTCCAGATCCTATTGCCATACTCATGAATATCTTGCATATCACCATAGAAACTTCACGTGGCATTGGATGGAGAAAATGACAGAGCCCCACATAGGAGCACCGGACTGAGCTCTCAAGGTCCCGTTGAGGAGCAAAAGGAGGGAGATCATGAGCAAGGAAGTCAGGACCGTGAGGAGTGCGTTTACCCATTGAGACGGTGGGACAGATCTAACGGGAGACCACCAAGTCCAGTTGGAATGGGACTGATGGAACAGGGGACCAAACCGGACTCTCTGAATGTGGCTGACGGTGGAGGAGGACTGAGAAACCAAGGACAACGGCAATGAACGTGAACTCTACAGCATGGACGGGCTCACTGTGAGCCTTGTCAGTTTGGTTGCTCACCTTCCTGGACTTAGGGGGAGCTGGGAGGACCTTGGACTTAACATAGTGAAGGGAACCCTGATGGCTCTTTGTCTTGGAGAGGGGTGGAGTGGGGGTATGGGTGGAAGGGAGGGGAAGGAAGGGGGAGGAGGAGGGAAGGAGATGGAAATCTTTAATAAAAAAATGAGGAAAAAAAATTAAAAAATAAATTTTAAAAAAGTGGGAAAAAAAAGAAATAGAAACAGTCATCAGAAAACAAAAACAAAAAAACCCCAGGACCAGATGGTTTTATCTCAGAATTCTACAAGATTTTCAAAGAAGAACTAATAGCAATAATTCTCAAATTGTTCCACATAATAGAAACAGAAGGTACAGTGCCAAACTCTTTTTATGAGGGTACAATTATCCTGATACCCAAACCACAGAAAGACATTCCTAAGAAAGAGAATTACAGACCAATCTCCCTCATGAACACTGATACAAAAATACTAAATAAAATACTGGCAAACTGATTCCAAGAACACATCAGAAAAATCATCCACCATGATCAAGTTGGGTGCATGCAGAGATGCAGGGATGGTTCAACATATGAAAATCTGTCAACGTAATCCACCATATAAACAAATTGAAAAAAAAACTACATGATCAATCTCATTAAATGCTGAAAAAGCTTTCCACAAAATACAACATCCCTTCATGATAAAGGTCTTGAAGAAAGCAGGGATACAAGGAACAAACCTAAACATAATAAAGGCAATATACAACAAGCCAACAGCCAACATCAAACTAAATGGAGAGAAACTCCCAGCGATCCCACTGAAATCAAGAACAAGACAAAGTTGTCCACTCTTTTCATATCTATTCAATATAGTTCTTGAGGTTCTAGCTAGAGCAATAAGACAACAAAACGAGATCAAGGGGATAAAAATAAGAAAAGAGCCGGGCGGTGGTGGCGCACGCCTTTAATCCCAGCACTCGGGAGGCAGAGGCAGGCGGATCTCTGTGAGTTCGAGGCCAGCCTGGTCTACAAGAGCTAGTTCCAGGACAGGCTCCTGCAAAGCTACAGAGAAACCCTGTCTCGAAAAAACAAAAAAACAAAAAAAAAATAAGAAAAGAGTCAAACTCTCACTATTTGCTGATGATAAGATAGTTTACATATGGGACCCCAAAAATTCTGTCAAGGAACTTCTATATCTCATAAACACCTTCAGTAATGTAGCAGGATACAAGATTAACTCAAAAATATTAGTAGCCCTCCTTTACACAGATGATAAATGGGCTGATAAAGAAATCAGAGAAACATTGCCCTTCACAATAGCCACAAATAGTATAAAATATCTCACAGTAACTCTAACCAAACAAGTGGACAAGAACTTTAAATCTTTGAAGTAATAATTTGAAGAAGACACCAGAAAATGGAAAGATGTCTGATGGAGGTGGGTCATCTGTCTATGTGTTACTTTCACTGGTTAATAAAGAAACTGCCTTGACCCTTTAATAGGACAGAAAATTAGGTAGGCAGAGTAGACAGAACAGAATTGTGGGAAAAAGAAAGCAGAGTCAGGCAGACGCCTCAGGCAGTCGCCATAGCTCTCCACTCTGAGATGGACACAGGCTAAGATCCTTTCTGGTAAGCCCACCTTGTGGTGCTACACAGATTACTAAATATGGGTTAAAGCAAGATGTGAAAATTAGCCAATAATGGGCCAGGCAGTGTTTAAATGAATACAGTTTCCGTGTAATTATTTCAGGTGTAAAGCTAGCCAGGCGGCCGGGAGCTGGGCAGGAATGCAGCCCCGCCATACCATCTACAGAGTGGCACCCAACATGGGGCTAAATCCACTTAAAAACCTGAGAGGGCTTTTTTAAAAAGGAGAGAGTTTAACACAGCTTTTTGCTCTTTGCTAGGACGTGCCACAGAGAGATTTCCTGTTTCAGCAACAGTGGCAGAAAAAAAGCTGAGTCATTTTAAAACGTGGCTTCCTGGGCCCTGCCACGGTGCATACTCTGGCTATGGAGCATTTCTGGGCCCATTCGGGGTCGGGAACAAAGTAGCTGAGACCATGCCTGTGGCTCAGCTCTTCCTGCCTGGGTAGGCCTCAAGATCAGGTCTAAAAAGTGGCAATTTTGAAATACCAGTTTCTGGGCTGTGCCACCATCGCGATCTCTGTCTGGCCTCTGTGGGAGACAGAGTCTTTGAATGGAACATTTGGAGTAAAATGCTACTATTTGTTTGATGGCAACTAGACTTACTGTAGGCCTAAAAGGGGGTCATTGTGTGCTATGGCTCAGAGGCACAAGCAGCTCCGCCATGTTAGCTGTGCTGTGTGCATGGCTCAGAGGCACAAGCAGAGAGGCTCCGCCAGTCTGAACTATGCTGGTCTCAGGCAAGAACTATCCTAATTACCATAATAACAGCACAGTTAAGGTTTAAACTGGGCAGGACACAGGCAGTACCGTATTACCTCTACAAGGTGCAACTTAAGTTTTTAAGAAGTGCTTAGCATTTTAATAAATGCTCCTGGGTAGTAAAGAATTACAGATTCACAATAGGACAGATTCAGACATAAAAGACCTTTAAATAGGTCACAGTATTGGATGAATGTACGTAGGCCTGAGAGAGAAAAAAAATACAGAGAATAAAGTTGATGCCTTAAAAAGGATAAAATCTTTAAAGAGACAGAGTAAACAAAAATAAACCATGTAAAAATGGAAAATTCTCAGAGAGCCTGGATTATATGTATTATTGTGTTTTCTTTGAATTTTTTGTCTATGAAGGAGCTAAGTACAAAAAACCATTTCATTAAATGGACTGCCAAGCCGAACCTGCCTATATGTTCTAAAGGTATCTTGACTTCACAATTTGGATCTAAGGATATCATGCCTTGGAAAAGAGTTTCTTCTTTTGTTTTCACAGAGGATGAGACCCTGTGGATTGCTTCTATCCCAGTATGGTATGATTGACCATGCCCTCCTGAAAGGTTGCATCAGTGAACACCTTCAGAAAATCACTTCACTCAACTGACAACTGAGATGAACCTGGCACACAGGTTATACCATGAAAGACCTAAATAACAGCACCCCCATTCAGCATGAAGCAGTTTGGAGAGAAAAAACTGCACCCATATTCCCAAATATTGTCTATAAATGTTCTTTTATGTTTAAAAGGGGATATGATATAGATATAAACAATTTACATTGGTATGGATTTTAAGGTTAATTTTGTTATATGTATTATATTTCTGATCTTGATTAAGGTATTGTGATTATGTAGTTTATTTAAAATGCAATGTATAATTAGGAAATATAGGTTGTTACTGGATAATCATCGATAATAGTAAAGCTTGTAGTTATGTTAGTTAGATTTTCTAGATATATAGAGATATATTTCAGTTAGATAGGCATTCTTCATATCTTTCAAAGACTACAGAATATGGCATTTAAATGTTTTAATAACTTAGGGCTTTTCATGACAATGAGACTCCTGGCAGCACCAATCTACTTCAAGAGGAAGATGGGCATCAAAGAGGCTCCTTATGGAGTTTGATAGCCATTTGGGCAAGAAACTGCTCTTGCCTGGACTGTTGCATAAACTGGACACAGAGAACCCACAGAGAGAGAGGACTGCTGAACTTGCCTGCAGGTGAGATGGTCTTTCAGTGTTCCTGATTCATGAAAGAGTCTGTGAGACATTCTACAGGACACAGCAGAAAATGACTGAACTGTCTTTGAAATTTCTTGCTTCATGGAAATGTCTGCTGGATACTATGGGCCTAAAGGCCAAAGATGGATGCCCCAACGGTACAGAGGAACTTTGGGTGTCTGTCCAGGCAGCGAGATGTCTCTGTCATTTCTAGAGTTTTAAAAGTTACTTATTTCTTGTTTACTTAGGTAATAATTATATCCTTCTAGAGTCTTTGATGGAGTTGAAGAATGGATAGTTATAGTTTTCCTTAGTTATGATAAAATAGATATAAATATTGTAACTGTAATTCTTGCTTGATAACTGTTTTGTTATATGTAATTTTACTATGTTAAAGTTAAAGCCTTTCTTTTTTGTTTAAACAGAAAAAGGGAGAATGATGGAGATGGGTCATCTGTCTATGTGTTACTTTCATTGGTTAATAAAGAAACTGCCTTGGCCCTTTAATAGGACAGAAAATTAGGTAGGCGGAGTAGACAGAACAGAATTGTGGGAAAAAGAAAGCAGAGTCAGGCAGACACTTCAGGCAGTCTTCATAGCTCTCCTCTCTAAGATGGACACAGGCTAAGATCCTTCCCGGTAAGCCCACCTTGTGGTGCTACACAGATTACTAAATATGGGTTAAAGCAAGATGTGAAAATTAGTCAATAAGAGGCTAAAACTAATGGGCCAGGCAATGTTTAAACGAATACAGTTTCCATGTAATTATTTCGGGTGTAAAGCTAGCCAGGTAGCCGGGAGCTGTGCGGGAATACAGCCCACCATACCATCTACAGATCTCCCATGCTCTTCGGTAGGTAGAATTAACATAGTAAAAATGGCAATCTTACCAAAAGCAATCTACATATTCAATGCAATGGCCACTAAAATCCCAGCAAAATTCTTCACAGACCTCAAAAGAACAGTACTCAACTTCATATGGAAAAGCAAAAAACCCAAGATAGCCAAAACAATACTGTACAATAAAGGAAGTTCTGGGGGCATCACAATCCCTGACTTAAAACTCTACTACAGAGCTAGAGTACTGAAAACAGCCTGGTACTGGCATAAGAACAGACAGGAGGACCATGGAATTGAATTGAAGACCTGGATATTAATCCACACACCTTCAAACATCTGATTTTTGACAAAGA
This sequence comes from Arvicola amphibius, assembly GCF_903992535.2. Taxonomy (NCBI): domain Eukaryota; kingdom Metazoa; phylum Chordata; class Mammalia; order Rodentia; family Cricetidae; genus Arvicola; species Arvicola amphibius. The sequence continues at coordinate 94,389,914 of NC_052065.1, read as the reverse complement.
AGGAAAAAATATCAAATGGAAAAAAGAAAGCATATTTAACAAATGAGGCTGGCATAACTGGATAGCAACATGTAGAAGAATGAAAATAGACCCATATCTATCCCCATGCACAAAACTCAAGTCCAAATGGATCAAAGACCTCAACATAAAGCCAGCCACACTGAACCTTATAGAAGAGAAAGCGGGAAGTACACTTGAATACATTGGCATAGGAGATCACTTCCTAAATATAACACCAGTAGCACAGACACTGAGAGATACAATTAATGAGTGGGTGTAGGGGAATGTGGTACTGTAGTGTTGCAGGGATATCCTGACTTATTGGGAAGCCAGGATAAACTTAGAGCCATAATAGGACAGCTCTGGGGGGGAGGGAGTAGAGCTACAATAGGACAGCACTAGATGCTGCAGCTGCAATAGGACACTCAACTCTGGAGGAAAGGAGTCCTGACTATCACTATGGGGAAGCCAGGATACCTAGAGCTGCAGTAGGACAGCTCTGGAGACTTGAACTGCAATAGGACAGCTCTGAAGGCTCGAGCTGCCAGGGGACAGCTCAGCCCTGGAGGGCAGCTGTCCTGACTAGGGCAGCCAGGCTGCCTGAAGGTGGGGTGCGGTGGGGGGATGGTCTCCCTGCAGGATATAGGGATCCTGCTCTTCTCCTGGAGAGCTGCCCCAGCTGAGCTCTGCTCTGTTCCCTTATGGGAGCGTCCTAGCAGAGCTATCTGCTTCTTTCTCCCGCCCAAGATGTTTTTTCTGCTAACACACTGCTAGGGGAAGCCCCTGTAGAAATGTAGGAATCTCTTCCTCAGGCTCTGGTGAAAAGTTAGTTTTCCTCTGCTGGCCTTGCTCAGCCCCCTTAAGGAGTGTCCTAGCCAGGTTCTTCTGTTCTTCTCTGCCTCCTTGCTGAGGCCCCCTAGGGAGTGTCTCAGCAAGATTTTTCAGCTCTGTCCCCTAAGGGATGTCTCATCCAGGTTCTTCTGCTCTGTGCCATGACTCTTTTGAGAAAGAGATTTATTTGGGAAGGAGGAGTCCAGGAGAGTGACTGCCTCTGCCAGGGAAGGAATTAATGACAGCTCTTAACTGAAGGGGTGGAGAGGCTTATATAGGGCTTCTTAAGGGCCAAGTTTTCCCAGGGAAAAGGGGGATTGGTTAGTTTTTCCTGCTCAGGTATTGGTAAATTTAGCTGGTCAGGGGCAGAGATAACTCTGACTTCATGGCTTAACTGTGTTTCTTTCACTGGTTCTTTTTAGCTTTTTCACTCTAATCTTAGGACCAGGGCATATTTCCTTCACTGGCTCTGATTCTAGGAACAAAGTGTGTTTCTTTGACATGAGTTTTAGAGCCAGGGCACATGTTTTTAATCCTGTGTTCAGGGATAAAGATGTTTCTCTCCGTGGCCCAGGTCTCAAATACAGGGTATGTTTCTTTCTCTGACTCTTGAGTTCAGAGTCAGAGTGCTCAGTGATTGGTTGGTTTCCTGCTCCAGTTGTCCTTTTTTACACTACAATGGGACCTCCTGAAACTGAAAAGCTTCTGTAAAGCAAAGGACAGGGTCAATAAGACACAACGGCAGCCTACAGAATAAAAAAAAGATCTTCACCAACCCCACATAGGATAAAGGACAGATCTCCAGAATATACAAAGAACTCAAGAAACAGGACATCAAAAGAACAAATAATACAATAATAAAGACCTAAACAGAGAACTCTCAACAGAGGAATCTAAAATGGCTAAGACACTTAAGGAAATGCTCAACATCCTTAGCCATCAGAGAAATGCAAATCAAAACAACTCTAATTCCATCTTATACCTGTAAGAATAGCCAAGATCAAAAAAACTGATGACAACTTATGCTAGAGAGGATGTGGGGTAAAGGAAATACTTCTCCATTGGTGGTGGGATTGCAAAGTAGTACAGCCTCTTTGGATATCAGTATGGCAATTTCTCAGAAAATTAGGAAACAACCTTCCTCAAGACCCAGTAATACCACTTTTGGGTATATATCCAAAGGATGCTCAATTGTGCCACAAGGACATGTGCTCAACTATGTTCATAGCAGCATTATTTGTCATAGCCAGAACCTGGAAACAACCTAAATGCCCCCAACCAAAGAATGGATAAGGAAAATGTGGTACATTTACACAATGGAGATACTACACAGCAGAAAAAAAATGACATCTTGAAATTTGCAGGCAAATGGATGGAGCTAGAAAACATCATATTGAGTGAGGTAACCCAGACCAAGAAAGGCAAATATCATTATTTACTCACTCATAGGTGGCTTTTAGACATAAAGCAAACTAGCTTACAATTCACAATCCCAGAGAACCTAGAGAACAATGAGGACCCTAAGAGAAACATACATAGATCTAATTGACATGGGAAGTAGAAAGAGACAAGATCTCTTGAGTAAATTGGGAGCATGGGGACCATGGGAGAGGGTAGGAGGGGAGGGGAGAGGAAAGGGAGGAGTAGAAAAAATATATAGTTCAATAAAAACAATTTAACAAAAGAGCTCATGGTCTCTTGAAAGAAATCACCACATCTTAAAAACAGCAGTACTGCATAGAGCTAGACCAATCGATACCCACATTCTATAGGAACAGGAGGGAAGATTGATTACACCTGCTTAAAAGTAAGAAAACACTAAAGTCTTTAATCAACCAACAAACACTCCTTTATTTGGGATAATTGCTAAGCCAGTATAATTTCTAACTGCATTCTAAATCCTTATCCTTATGCCCACACACAAGTGTAGCTTTTTACCCTCCTTACAGAAACATTTTTAACTGCCAATGGAACTACTAAATCCGCAATTAAATCTCATTTGTGCTGAGAACAAAAGATCATCGGGTGGTTAAGCCTCAGTTGCTAATCTACAATATAAACTCTACACAGGAGGCTCAGGCAACATCTCAGAAGAGGAAGTAGAAAACTATTAAGAGCCAGAGGAACAAGACAGAAAAAAGAGAGATCTCGTTTTGTAATACAATTTGCTAGCTTGTGTCTTTTGATGGAGAGAATTGTACTATTAATATTGTTATTATTGAAAGGTGTATATTGATTCCTGTCATTTTGTTAATTTTGTAGTTTTGAGTGTTTCATAGTCTTTTTTAAAAAATAATTTTAGTATGGGTATATGTGTATTTCTATGTGATCTTGTGCACACTGAGTACAGTATCCTCAAATGTTGAAAGGCGCATAGGATCCCAAGTCAGGAGATAGAAGTAGTTGTGAGCCACATGATATGGGTGCTGGAATCCCACTCCTTTGCAAGAGCAGTACATGCTCTTCACTGCTGAGCCATCTCAGTTCTGACATCTTTTGTCTAACCATTATCTTAATCTGTTTACCAGCTTCTCGGTAGCCTTTTAGGTGTGTTTATTTTCCTCTTAATTTTGAAATATTCTTTTGAGTATCCTCTATAGGGCTGGCATGGTGGTTATAAAATCCTTTAGACTGCATTTTCACAGAACATTTTATTTCTCCCTCAATTACAGTTTATAGTTTTGCCAGACATATAATATTAGATTGGCAATTCTGATTTTTCAGAAATTAAAATATATTCTTTCAAGACCTTCTTACTTTTATAAGGTTCCCACAGAAAAGTCAGCATTTATTCCTATGGCCTATCTTTCTTTATATGTGACTTGGGTCTTCTCTTTTGCAGCTTTCAATACACTTGCTGTGTTCTATTTTAGCTATGGCTTAGGGATTTTCATATGGCATGGGGATTTTCTTTCTGGTCCTATCTAGTTGGTGTCCAAAAAGACTTTTGTATCTGGATGTGCATCTTTCTCTAGATTTGGGGGATTATCTTCTATGATTTTATTGAGAATATTTATTTGACACGAAATGCCTTCTTTTATGCTTATAATTAATAAATTTTGTCTTTCCATGGTGTCCTAAAGATCTTGAGTGTTCTATTTATGTACCATGGACTTTGACTGAGTCTAATTCCAATCCCACTATTGTGTCTTCACCCCCACATTTCTATCCTTCTTATGGCCCATTCTATTCGTTAGGTTTTCCATTAAAACTTAAATTTCATTTTTATTCAATAATTTCATACAAGGATACAGTGTATTTCTATCATATCCATCAGCAGCACCTGTTTCTCAGCCCCACCTCCCCCAGATCCTCACATTTGACCTACTATATTTTTCCTTTCCAATATCAATGCAGTTGAATTTTTTCACAGCATTTCTATCTCTTTGTTGAATTTTGTATCTACATCTTAATTGATTTCCTCTTCTCATCTAACTAACTGTTTATGTTCTCTTGAAATATATTTAGTTTCCTCTTTGAGTTGTTTGAAAATATTTATTATGGCCTTTTTAAACTGTGTGTCTGGAATTTTGTTTATTTTCACTGGAGCCGTTACTATAGGATTAGTTATTGGAGGAGACCAGTTGTCTTGAGTTTTACACTGGACCCTGCCCACCTGGGATTAGAGCATTGGTTAGCATCAGAACATCTTGTTATTGTTGCTTTATTCAGGTCACTTTTTATTTTTAGTGAAAGTGTCTGAAGTGTTCACGAAAGACTAGTCTGTAGTAGTGTTGAGGTCGTGTTTTCCTCTTTTAGACTGCTACTCAGGGAACCAGGTTGTATCCTTAGACTCCACTGTGGCTTGAGTACTGTTTGCAACTAAATTCACTGGCCAGTAGTAAATGCAGAATGAGCAATGAGAATAAGTTGATTACAAAACAGTTTCTATTAAGTCTTAATTTGGAAAATAAAGGGACACTAATAGTATGTGGTAGTATGTTAGTTATTGCAGATATGAGTGGAGAAAATTCAGGGAAAGAAGAAAGAAATCATAGTTGGGTTAGTGACTAACATTAGATTGCTGCTTGACAGGATATATAGGAAGGGAACACACTTAGGAACTAAGAAACAAATTAAAAACACATAGGAGGAATATTGTTTATTTATAGGAGTTTTGTTTAAAGGTATACTGGAAAGAAAGAAACAAAGATTTAAACTCACATAATGTAAAGCCATCTTCTCTCTTCGTAGGCTGAGTCCTAGAGACTGTAAACTAGGATAGCTTGTATCTCTAAACATAATAAGATATGGAAGGAGGAGGAATAGATGGCAAAGGATCAGCCATAGGTTGCTACACTGACCCTTGGGTATCAGATAAATAAGGAATCACTGGGTAGAAACTACTGGAGTCAGATTGTTGAATGTCCTTGTGACCTCATAAGATGACATGGGATGGAGGCACATCATACCTCAAATTGGGCCTACCAAACATCAAATGGCAATGGGGAGCTGGGACGTAAATATGGGCACAGCCCTATTATCAAATGGTGGTACCACAGCTGGCTGAAGTACTGGGTGTATTCTATAACCTCAAATGGCAAACTGGAGCCTAGGCCAAAGTACAGGCTTGCTCCCTACATAAAACAGCCTGCAATAGAGTCAGGCTATCCAAAGTGCTGGATAAAGCCATTTTATATATGTGATGTGAAAGTGGAAATGAGCCTGAGAAAAGAAAAACTAGCAAGATGGTAGAACAGGGAGAGGGAATAATGCAAGAATGACCATTCTAACAAAAGGCATTTGAAACTCAATGCAATCCCAGTAATAATCCCCATCTCATTTTTCATAGAAATAGTAAAAAAAAATGTTAAAATTTATATTGAACTATGGTGGTATATTATTTGTATTTTAATAAATAAATCTTACCTGAAGATCATAGGCAAAGCTAAAACCATTAGAGGTCAGGTAATGGTGACACACACCTTTAGTCCCAGCATTTGGGAGAGGTAGATGAATCTTTGTGAGTTCCAGGCTACCCTGGGATACACAAGATCAATGCAGAAACAAATCCAGGCGGTGGTAGCTCATACCTTTAATTCCAGTACTGGGGAGTCACACATCTTCAATCCCAGCACTAGAGGGAATATAAAATGGGAGGAGAGGGGGGCTTAGTCAGTAGAGTTTATGGTTGCCTAGCCTTGGTAGAGGTAAGACTTTTCTAGTGGCTTGGCTGCTTTGCTTTTCTGGTTTTCAAGTTTAACCCCAATTTCTGTCGCTCAGTTTTTATTGTTCATGCTACATTGAACCCCAAAGACCCTGGATAGCCAAAACAATACTGAACAAAAAGAATAGTATTGGAGAGACTGCCATTCCAGACTTCAAGATCTACTAAAGAGCGGTAGTAATAAATACAATATGATATGGGCAAAAAGGGACTTGTAAAGTAATGAAAGAAAAGAGAAGACTCAAACATGAGCACAATACCTGATATCTGACAAAGAGGCAATAAAATATAAACTAAAGAAAATATATCATCTTCAAGAAATGGTGCAGGGAAAACTGGATGTCCACAGGCAGGAAAAATGAAATTAGACTCATATCTATCACCCTGCACAAAAATTACCTCCAAGTGAATGAAAGACCACAATCTGAAACCTGAAATGCTACAAGTGCTAAAAGAAAATGCAGGCAGTATCCCACAAAACTTAACTTAGGAAAGGACTTTCTGAATAGGACTCCATTTGCCAAGGGTTTAAGGCCAACAATTGAGAAGTGGAAAACTCGTAAGGCTAAAACGTTTCTGAACAGAAATGATCAATAGAGTAGAGAAGAAACACACAATGTGAGACAATCTTGTCCAGCTATACACCTGACTAATAATTAATAATCAGAGTATACAAAGAACTCAAAAAAGTCAAGGAAATAAATGACTTGATTAAAAATGGACGAGGAATCTAAACAGAGAGGTTTCAATATAAGAAATAAAATAATGGCTAAGAAATACTTCAAAATTGTGCATCATGCTTAGAAATTAGAGAAACAACTCTGGTGTTTAATTTTACCTAGTCAGAATTGATGGAGGATTCTCATTGGCTAATAAACAAACTGCCTTGGCTTTTTTGATAGGGCAGGATTTAGATAGGTGGAGTAGACAGAACAGGAAGAAGGAAGTGAGGTAGATGGCTCAGTCAGATGCCACGCCTCTCCTAAGTGAGACAGACTGCCATGCCTTTCCTCAGTGGGACAGATGCGATGAAGCCAGCCGCCAGGTCAGACATGCTGAATCTTTCCCGGTAAGACACCACTCGTGGTGTTACAAAGATTATTAGATATGGGTTAGTCAAGATGTGAGTAAGAGGCTGAAACTAATGGGCCAGGCAGTGTTTAAAAGAATACAGTTTCCGTGTAATTATTTTGGGGCATAAGCTAGCCAGGAGGCCGAAAGCCGGGGAACACAGCCTGCAGCTCCTCACTACACAGAATGATTAAGATAAGGAAAACAAATGGCAACAAACGTTGGCATGCTTGTGACAAAAGGGGAGCCCTCATTGTTGGTGGGAATGCATATTGGTGCAGCCAGTCTGGAAACCAATATAGAGAATTCTCAAAAAACTAAAAATAAATCTACCACGACCCAGCTATATCATTCCTTGGCATATGTCCAAAGGAGTCAAAATCCCACTCCACAGATAATTGTTCAGCCATGCTCATTGCCACCCTAATTGCAATAACTAGGAAATGGAAACAACCTAAATATACTCCAGTAGATTAATGGATAATGAAGATGTGCATACAATGAAACACTATGCAGCTATAAAGAAAAATGAAATTTGTGGGTAAATGGATAGACCTAAAATGGATAGATATAAAAGTTTGTATTGAGTGGTGTAACTCGGATCCAGAAATGCAAATGTTACATTTTCTCTCTCATCTGCAATTTTTAGCTCCAAATCTCCATGAATGAGTTAACATGGAGTAACTGCAGATGCTAAGTAAGTGTAGCTACCACCCCTCATCAAAGGAGCTTCTCTTGTCAGCAAATGGACACCATCACTGAAAGCCACAACTGGACACATGCAGAGATCAAGAATCCTGGGGAGCACCATCCCTATATATACATATATATGTGTATGTGTACAATACACACACACACACACACACACACACACACACCACAGTTCCTTCATCTATGATTCAGGAAACATCATGGAAGAGGTAAAGATTTTTAAAACCAGAGTACCAGGAAGTCTCTCAAAGAAATGGATGCATGAACAAGATCTGTAAAATGGCAATATCAATAGACATGCTAAGGCAGATGGGGGAACATCTCCCAGGATGACATGGTGGGGCAAGGAACTACAGGCATGATGATGACTCCTGAGAGAGAAAGAACTGACCTGTCCCATGGATGAGTCAACTAATGGGCTGTCCAATAAAAAGTGGTCAGCCCTGCAATCATATAAACACAATAAATAAAAACATACCCAAGGAGAAGTATTTATATATTTGTACATGTGCAAGCATGCACACACACACAGCAATAATAATCAGTGAAGAAGAGGCTTTCAATTTGAGAGTGTGGGTATTTGGAAGGAGTTGGAGAGAGGGAACTTGTGAAGGACTGAAGGGACAAAGTGATAAAATTTTATTTTAATTAAAATATGTGAAAATAAATTTATAATAAAACAACAAAAGAACTTGTTAGCTGAAGCCAAATAGCATAAAAAGAACAAAGCTAGTACCCAAGCTAAAACAGACTATAAACCTACAGTTACCAATTGTATGATATTGGCATCAAAACAGACACCTGGAAAGGATTAAAAAGCCTAGCATGAAATTTGTGCATTTATGGCCAAGTGAATTTTTACAAAAGTGCTAAAAGAATACACAACAGGGAAAGAACACAGGGGCTGGCAAGACAGCTCAGCAGGCAAAGGCACTTATTGCCAAACCTGCCAACTGTAGCCAGCATTCTTGTCAGATTTTCTGTGGACGGCCAGCTAGCAAATAATGGCATGGAGACTTATTATTAATTATGAAAGCTTGGTCTTACTTTAGGCTTGCCCCACTAGCTCTTATAACTTAAATTACCCAGCTTTTATTAATCTCCATTCTGCCATGTGGCTTAATTACCTCTACTCTGTACTGGATGTCTGACCTCTTCACTGTCTCCCTGGTGTCTCACTAGAGAATCCGCCTTTCTTCTTCCCATAGTTCCTCTCTGCACAGAAGACCTGTTTATACCTTTTCTGCCTACCTGTTGGCCACTCAGCTTTTTATTAACCCAATCAGAAGCTGCCTTAGGAAGAGACACATTTTTATAGTGTACACAAATATTCTGCAACAGACAATCCCCAGGATCCACATGATGGAAAGAAAAACTGACTCCTGAAAGTTGTCCTCTGACCTCCACGTGAACCTCCCTCAAAAATACACAGAGACAAGCCCTCCCCCAACACAATAAAAAAACTTAATTAAAATTTCTTTTAAAAAAGAAATGATAATCTTTTCAATTTGGGTGCTGGGAAAACTGAGTATCAACCTGCAGAAAAAAATGAAACTAGAATCTTATTTCTTGCCATATACAAAACAAAATCAACTTAAAATATATTAAAGACTATTTCAGTCACTAACCAAGAAAATGACCCACAAGCTTGCCTACAGGCAATCTAATAAAGGTATTTTCTCAATTGAGGTTCCTCTCCCCAAATATGTCAAGGTTTGTGTCAAGTTGACAAAAATCAACTAGCACATCATGATTCCAGTCAGAATGGCTATTATCAAAATAACAAAAGATAGTGAGGGTTAGTATGTGAAAAGAGTGTCTTAAGAAAATGCCATGTGACCCAACAATCCTACTACTGCTATTCATCTAAGTCTATAAGTTAATTATTTATTTAGCAGTATTATTTGCATGAGTTAATACAAAAATCAAAGTAACTGTCCATCAATGGATAAACAGATAAGGAAAATAGCATATATACAGAATGAAATACTTTTCAATGTTTAAAAAATAAAACTCCATCACAATACCTTAAAAGAACCTGGTATCCACTATGTTAAGAGAAATAAATAAGGCACAGAAATACTACATGATCTCATTCATATGCAGAATCTTTTCTTTGATCACTGGCAATAGATTCTTCTTTCCTACAATACATCCCAACCACAGTTTCCCCTTCCTCCACTCTTCCCAGCTCCTTACTACCTCTGCTCTCAGCAAGATCCACTTCGGAAAAGAGCAAGCCTCCAAGAGATAATAGTCAAACAGGACAAAACAAGATACAATTAAGACATAGTAAAAGCTGGATAATGCAACCCAATAGGAGGAAAAGAGTCCCAAGAGCAAGCAGAAGACTCAGAGACACATCTGATCCAACTTTTAGAAGTCCCACAAGAAAACCAAGCCACACAACCATAGTATATGCACAGAGGACCTGGTGTAGACCCATGTAGGCCCCATGCTTGCTGTTTCAGTCTCTGTGAGCTCTTATGAGTCCTGCTTAGTTAATTTAGTGGGATATATATGTAAATCTTTATTCATAGAACTGTAGAGGGCAGGTATAGAGTAATAGATTAGGAACAGATATATCTCTTTAGGAGAGAGAAAAAGAATAGATAGATATGAATGGAAGTGGGGGCAGGAATGGGAGGGTCAAGTCGGGACAGGGAGGATAGAGGGGGATTGTGGGATGGAATGAAGAGAGAGAGAGAGAGAGAGAGAGAGAGAGAGAGAGAGAATTAAGGGACATTTGAGGGGTAGTATGGAAACCTAATATAGCAAACTTTCTAGAAATATACACATACTCATAAATATCATACTCATATTTAGATCATATATATATATATGATCTAAATGAAATTGCCAATAACGGGGAGGACAGAGTCCCAATTGGCCATCTTTTGTCACCAAGTGAAGCTTCCAGTACTGAGATTAGGTTACATCTAATTGAGTTGTCCAATAATCCCCATGGATATCCATAAACAACTCAGGCTGTTGCCAAGACTATAGGTTGCTCTCCACAAACTGAGAGAAAGGCCCTATTGCTGAAGACAACACCTACACAACTTATTGAACCTGAAGATGTCAAGTTGGTCTTTGGTTAAGTATGCTACTCTATATACTATCAAAACAGAAACACAAACATCAAGCCAGTCACAAACCCTTTAATCTACAATGTTACCCTGTTTGTAAGACATGCTAGGGCAATGGTGTCACAAGCCTGTGGGAGTAACCAACCAATAAGTGATTTGATCTAAGGCCTACTCCACAAGATATAACCCTTATCTAACACTACTTGGATGATCAAGTACCAGAGACTAGATAGCACAAGGACATAGAATAAAACCAAATAATACGAGTCTAAAGCAAGAAAAAATATATAGTGATAAAATGACTTGTAATGATATTCTGCTATACTCATAAACCAGTGCCTTGCTCAGCCATTATCAGAAAAATGTCCTCCTGCAGCAGCTGGGAACAAATGCAGAGACCCACAGCCCGACATTATGCAGAGAGTGAGAGACCTTGAAACACTAGGCCCTAAGTGTCTCCATCAGATCCCTCCCCTTAAATTAGAATAAAAATCTCATCATTCATACTCTTCTCTCACCCCTTTGGAGAAATATTATAGGCTATTTTATGTAACATCAGGTCCAGTTCAAATATTACCTGCCCTCATATGTTATTATCAAAGGAGATTTGTCATCTTTGCAGTTATCAAGGAAATAAGTGTGTTTTCTCACAGCACAGGTGAAGTGCTATTACAGTCCTTGATCCTGCATCAATTTCAAAAGAACAACCTTCGGTCAGATCTCATCTATAAAATATCAACTGATTTTCTATCAAGGTTTTCAAGGTTCACTGGCATTTCTTAAAGCTCAACCTTTCTGTTTCCAAATTGTAACACTGCCTTTCAAGTTAAAGAGAGAACTAGACGTAAGAAAGTTTAAAAGTATTCATAACTGGAAAAAAATCTGAGAGCTTATCCTGCCTGCTCCACTTGTGCTTATCCCTATTAGCACATGCACATATGTGCATCAACACATCTGTTATGTAGCTGTAATAAAAAAATGGCAGTCATGAAGGGGTTAAATATTTGCTTGGCAGTAGCTATGGAACCTAGACATAACCTGCCAGGTTAAAAGTTTAAGTTCCACCAACACTAATACAATCCTGACAAGATTTCCAGGCTGAATGGGTGCTGATAAAATATAACATTGGTAATTTTAGAAACTACCTAAATTACAAGTGAATGACACAAAGTCCTGTACCGTATTGTTACGTATACGACACAGGCAGGCACCTCCTCCACTCTAACAATCTAAGATGTGTAGGATCAGATGTTGGCTTTACAGATAGTAATTTGGAGGTGCCTTCTAAAACTGTAGATAGTGGCACAATTGTTCTTACGTCAAGTTTTCAAAATCAATCACCTAGAGCTGGAGTCAGACTCCAGATATTGAGGAACACTGTCACCAAGATGATCACCATCAGTCAGTGAGATCGACGCTGGTCTTGATTATCAGTCATTCATACTTCCTACTGACAAATTATAAATGTAATGGTTCCAACATGGGGTTTCATAATTCACTGGAATAATTCACATGAGATAAGGTGTGGAAGAATCTTAACCACAGCTTTTCTGCCCATTCCATATGGAGACAGGGTGTATCTCCCTTTCCTAGTATGGTTATAGCCTTGAAAATAAGAATTTTTAATTTACTTTTCGTGTGCATATGTGGGAGTTATGGTAAGCATGTATACATGTATCATGTGCAAGCATGTTTGGCAAGAGGCCAACACAGAGAATCTTCTACTGCTCTCCACCTTATTTCTGGAGACATAATATCTCACTAAACGTGTGACTTAGCAATTGGCTAAACTGACTGGAGAGAAAGCTCTGGGGTTCCTTCTGTGTTGGCCTCCTGTTTTCAGCCTCTCAGCCCTGGGTTTACAAGTGTGTGCCACCATCTATACCTTGCTTTCTACACGGAAGCTACAATATCAGCTCAAATTCTCATACTTTTATAGAAAGTAAACAATTTCCCTAACACTCTGATGTTAAATATTTTGGGAGGGATTCATTTATATTAGCATTATTAAGTGCCACTGTTATTGAACTGAGTATTTAGTCCCACTTTCCTCCTTGAACCTTGAGCTAGCCTCAAATTCCAAACTTCTACTAATAGGATATTTCCTTCTGTGATTGTTCACATCCTACAGCACAAAGACACCTTGTTACTCTTACACGTCAGGAAATTTCAAGGCTTTTAAAGCTCTGTGTCGAGAACCAGGGATGGAGATCAGCTAGTCTTTACTATGCCACGCCATGCTTGCAGTCTTCTCTAAAAGGAACACAGGAGAAAACAGCTCTTGAGAGAAAAACCTCAACACTGAACCAATACTAATATTACAAGAATTCTGTTGAAAGTATGGCAGAGAATAACATGAAATGCTTCAGGAGATGGGAATATTAACTATGCTGATTTCATCATGACACACTATATACATGTATTGCATTATCACAGTGTACCCTATAAATATAAACAACTATTATCTGCCAAAAATAAGAGAGGACGCAGGAATTTTCATTCTCAGCTCCTAGCACAGAACTCATTAAGTCTTAGAGTTTCCTCAGTAACAAATACAATATGGACATGTCTTAACATTTGGCCTCAGTTCCTTGCTCCATAATACATGAGATTCTCAGAGGAGAAGAGTCTTGGAATCTCTCAAGTATTCAAACTTGCATGTTGATGAGATGATGGTGACTAAGCTTTCCAGGTAGCATTAAGATAGGGCTGGTCCCCAGCAAACAAAAACAAAGAAACCATACAGGACATGCTTAGAGAGCCACATCTCCTAACTTTCAGGGACACAATGGGAATTGGAGACTAATTTAATCACCAGTCGTCAGTTATTTAATTAATAGTCTATATAACTGAACTTCTTTAATGATTTTAATTAACAGAAACTGGAAAATTTTCTGATTGGTGAATGCATTTACTCACTTATTCCTTGAGAATAGCACCTCCTGTATCTTGTACCCTTCTAGACAATGTCCTGAGTAGCACCTCATCTACCCTGTCATTTATAGACTTTAGAAAATTTTATTATAAACTAGTAACATTAAAGGGTTTCCATGGTTTCTTTTGAGTATTTGTAACAAATTCTTGAACATGAAATGGTTGTAGAAAGCAGGGATTAGTAGCCGAGTCAAAGAGAAGGGTTAGTAACCTGAAGATTCCCCCAAAGTGATTGTCATCTTACACTGGAGACAATCTTGTGATACTCAGTCCTTAAACGGTGGAACCTTTATTAGCTTTGCTTAGCTTGGTATTGGAAATAAATGGTAGGCCATGTACATGGTGTTTTCAGAGAACTGAAGAAAACTATTTTTTATAAAGCATGCACACATTTCATGTGAACTGAGGAACTGTTTTCATTTATTTGGTACTCAGCGGGTACGGAGGACTACTCAGAAAAGACAGGTGGTTTGTGAGTCAAGATTTCTCTGTAGCTTTGGAGCCTGTCCTGGAACTAGCTCTTGCAGACCAGGCTGGTCTCAAACTCACAGAGATCAGCCTGCCTCTGCCTCCCAAGTGCTGGTATTAAAGGCGTGCGCCACCACCGCCCAGCTATGACATGATTCCTATAGGACCCCCCAAAACAAGTATCTCATTGCAAGACAGCAAAAAAAAAGTCTCACAAAAGTCAGCAGTATGTACTTCCAAATAGGAAGGAGCTGCTGCCTGGGACTGAGAGCAGGACCTAACCTTTTAGAGGTTAAGATTAGCGAATCCCAAAGAGAAATTCTATGGAAAAAAAAAGCACCCAGATTTTCTCCCTTTCACTCTATGTCTCCTATCTTCATGCCTAGATATTGCTGGTGGCAATTTCTCTAGCCTATCCCTGGCCTGCTGGAACCCTTGAGGAAAAGGCAATTATCGTGTTCGTTCTTTTCCTCTCCACGATTTTTTCAGCTGCCCTGGGACATCTCCAGTGGCTGGATACTGCCATTAAGGAAATCAGACAGAAAGTACAGGATAAGAGCAGAGGTCACATCATTGGAAGCAGAGTAGCAGTATAATAAACACAGTTACTGTACTGTTTCCCCTCCCGGGGTTCCTAAAGCCAATTCTACCTGTAAGGTCACCAACCCCACAACACACACACACACACACACACACACACACACACACACACACACACACACACTTGGGAGGAGGGAGGGAGGGAGCCCGGAGAGGGAAATGGGGGGGGGGATACAGATACAGCAGCTTCTTGAGCTCCTGACCTGACAAACACACCTTTGATTGACTGAGGGATTATTCCATCCAATCAATACTTTCATTCTGGACACATTAAAAAAAAGGTTATCAAGCTAACACCTTGGACACCAGCTCAACCACCTTAACCTCCTGCCCCTTGTTCGACCTATTCCAATTGCCAGGTATATGCCTTTCCTTTCCTTCTCCATGAAAACAAATATACCTGTGTGTCCAGGCAAAAGACTCATCATACAACTTCCCATCAGACCAGCCAGACTACTGAGCATCTGTAGCATGGGGAACAGAATAATATCCTGTCTCTGGAGCTCAGCTCATTACCAGAAGAATCTGAACCTCCTTACCTTGAAGACAATTGGAGGGCTAGCTGGATTAGTGGTCAAAGCTTCCAGTCTGAAGCCAGGGGTCTTGCTCTCTAAGAGTGCTTGGTCTAAAAAAAAGGATCCCTGAGGAGTTGGATCATGAGACGATTCTTTAGCAGTAATTTATATAATGTCCAATAATATGGATATCATTAAATGTTCCAAAGTATTGCATGTAAGATGGTAATCACCTTTTCTATAATTCTATAATATTAGCCTATCCTTTGATTCCCTGTGCATATGAAGTTTGATATGTACTATTTATATCTATACCCTTTGACTCTTTTTGATCTTAGCACCTGTTCACCGTCTTGGTAAAATTTGTGCACCATGCTCCCATTTTATTAACACAAGTTGCAATTTTATCTCTGAAAATTTATGGCATTTTCTGGACAAAGAAAATAAATATTTTTTTCTGTCTAACAATAACAAAATATTTTCTATTTCCCACAATTTGGAATCTGTCTCCAAACCGAATTTCCTCTTGACTTGTGAAATACTCCTGGATGAAGGCCTGCTGCGGTCTGTGGCTTTTGTGTCATGGCGAAATCCCCAGAACATAAACTTACCATTGTAATCAATGTAAAGTGTACAAGTCAGTGACATAAGCGACCACCACCACTGTCTAGCTGCAGAACTTTGCTGCCACCTAAAAAGGAAATGTCATGATTGTTTGAGTGTCATAATTACACGAGAAATTTCATTTATTGTAGCATCAACAGCCCAATACAAACTTAGTAATCTTGGTTCTGAAGTCTCGTTCATTTACAGCTTTTCTAAATCACTTTATCACTAAACTTTTTCATAACGCTTTAGGTTAATGATTTATACAAACATACCCTTTTCCCAGCATGCCCATCTACAACTAGATTCACTGGATGGGAACATATTAACTTTCGTATGTTTTGCTAAATTTTGTGTTTCTTAAATGCCTGTCTCTAAGAATTTAGCTTTGCATATTTTAATCCAGATAAGGGCTATATGAAGCTGTTATAGTCACAATGAACTCAGCCATTTTATTTATACATACATTTTAAACAGTTTTTCAAATATGATGCCAAATTCTTCTCTAGATTGCTATATATATAGAATTACTAATGTTGTTTCATGTCAATAAATCAATCCATAGTTATTTCAATAGTACCTTCCTTGAACTATCATCATACAAGAAATATTACTTCTGAGCCCATTTAATTAGAAACAGTGGTTCTCAACCTTCCTAATGCTGTGACCCTTTAATATACTTCCTCATGTTTTGGTGACCTCCAACCATAGTTATTTCTGTTGCTACTTCACAATAATAATTTTGCTATTTTTATGAATTGTAAGTATTTTTTGGCTACAGAGGTTTGTCGAAGGAGTCGCAACCCACAGATTGAGAATCACTGAATTTGTCTTTTTCATTCACCCTTTAGGTACTGTTGAAGCAAAATCTAAACTATGAATTGTTAATTTCAGTTTGGTTTATGCAGTTCCTCAACACTTACCTTGCCTAATTTCCCACCTGTATGTACTTTGTACTCCTCTCAATTATTTCACTCATGTTATTGGAACATATTTCCCTAACACAAACTTTGCTTCACATCACTATGGCTCATTTCCAAGATGCTTACTGTTCAGGGACTATCTAGGTCCCAGTTCTTGGAAGCATTTCTTGAGTACCAAAGTTCACAGTAATCTCCCTTCCTAAAACAGGATTTTCTAGTAAGCATGTGCTTGTTCTAATACTAATCATATCTATATTTTGAATGTGTATAATAGATCTGCACCTGGCTTTTAAAGTGAAGAAGGGTCATTTATGCCAATTTCAACATTGAACTTTATTGAAAACACAGACTCAAGCAGAGAACCACATGTTTAAACAACAAAGAGCAGGATAGCTTACTCATATGACTTGGTTCACTGGGAGCTCAACTCTAAAATATATCACAATCTGAACAGTAAGACAAATATCAACAAATATGTTTTCGGTTCTGATATATTTTGGCATTCACAAATGATCCAGCTCACAACAAAGGTTTGACTAGTTAACAATAGCATTAAAGATCTAAGTTACAGCACAGAACCAGACTGTGAACACCAAAGCACTATTTGGGGCTCTTTGGGAACATAAGGCTGATCAGTGGCAGGTGGGTAAACACACTGAATTTACTGTCCCTCCTCAGGGTCATCGTCATAGTCTACTTGGATTTGCAGCCGTTTAGCTAGCTCTTCAAACTCGTGGAATGCAGAAACAAGTGGTTCAAGACAGAAATCTTCATCAATTAAAGACATTGCTCCACTTTTTACAATATTACTGATAGTCTGAAACATTTTAATAATAATCTGAATGTTATCATTCGTTTCCTCTACGTTAAAGAGACCCACAAATATGGACAAAGCATTGGCACTGAATAGTTTTTTTGCCACCATTGGATTGCCAGACAAGTTCAACAGCATTTTTAGAACATGAAACTTGGTTCTTTCATTGCCTGTGCTTAATAAGGTGAGAAACCCAGACATGTAATTGGCAATCAGTGTGTGATAATCAGTAGTTATAGTGAGGTGTCTAAGCATCCTCATTCCAGTGAGCTGCTCAACGGAATTCAAATCATGTGCAAGGGTTTCCTCACACACTTGGCATATAAAGGTCTCAATCATGTTTAGATTTGGATAAGGTGGAGCCATGTGGATCATATCTTCCAAAAAATTAGTCCTAACTCGGGAGGAAGGATAATTCATCAGGGTTTCAATCAGTGAGACAACACCAGAATCTCGAATGAAATCACGGGTAAACTGAGAAGCAGTTCTCATACCCATTGCAATTTTAGAGATTTCATGGATAAAAGGATCAGTAATTTTATCCATTAGCAAAAGAAGCTCCTCGAACTCTGCAGAGCCAATTTTAAGCTCGCACTGTATGCAGCTGCAAGACCAATTCTCAGGGTCTGCACTTTCCTTGGCCTTAAGGTGCTCTCGAATCTCCTGGACTGATCGGTAAGAGGGATCATACTGAAATGGGAACTCAGGTTCAGGCAGATCAGGCGGAAGGCCAGATTCCTGCTCTTCCCCTTCTGCACCAGGTTCCTCATCCTTGGCTTTTGCCTCAGTATCGTCAGAATCCCCTTCAAATATTCTAAAGGGGAATTCAAAAGGGAAGCCAAGCCCATGGTAAAGAACAGGTTTGAATTCAAAAGTAACCTCATCCCAGGTTTTGGGCCTGGATGATTCATCAATGTCTTCAGTTGCATCTCTGAACCTGCTCTTATCCCTGTACACAGGGGAAGGATTTAGGTCAAAGCAGGCCTCATCTCTATCCCAGAACCAGGCCCCAAATATGGCATCTTCTTCAGACTCAGGCCTGACCTCATCTCTGGCCGCAGCCCCCAAAGTGGGCTTTTCTTCATTCCAAAACAAAGCTCCACCAATGGCTCCCTCTTCAGCCCCTGGTTCAGATTCACAGACTGCTGAAGCTCCAGCCTCCAAACTAGTCTCTTGTTCTCCCCAGAACCAGGATCCAATAATGACTTCCTCCTCAAAGCTGGATTCCTGTTTGACCCTGTCACTGGTTTTAACATCATTTTGGTTACTGTTTTTCAAGATGTTATTAGGCTCTGCCTTGTCTCTGCGCCTGAACCTACTAGCTTCTTCCCCAGGCAAAAACCAGGACTCTTTGTAGAACTCATCTTCAGATTCCGATTCAAAATAGTTCTCTCTCTTTGCCCTGACCTTAGGTCGCACATTTGCCTCTTCACTGGGCCTAAACAAGTCATTGGTATTTTCTCCAGCCCAAAGGCAGAATGGGTTGCCTGCCTCATCCTCAGACCCAGACCAAGAATCTTGTTTGGATCTGGGCCCGGACCTGGCATCAGTCTGATGTTTAGCCCTGTGCCTGGACCTAGTATTTGCCTCCTCCCTGGGCCCTGATCTGATACTGGTCTCCTCTCCAGTCCAGATAGAAGACATTGTAGAGTTTTCATCTGCTGACCAAAACCCAGACTCATTAGAGGTCTCCTCCCTCACTCTAGGCCTGGGATAACACCAAGAACCCGTATTAGTCTCCTCTCCAGGTCTAAACCAGGGCTGGAGTCCAGCCTGACCCTGGGCCCCAGGAAACGTTTCCTCATTCATATTGACCAGTTCTCTATCCATAGATAGACTCTTGGATTTAGGAACTGATGTAGACGCAGCACTGACCAGGGGCCACGTGACAGCATTAGGTAAGGGTGCTCTCTCAGCCTGTGGCATTGCCTCAGCCCCAAACTCACTCTGGGCCCATGCCTGGGCATCATCCTTAGGCCGTGCTCTGGGGATTGGCTTGGCTTCAGTCTTAGGGCGAGCACCACCTACTGCCCTGCCATCGGTTTTGGGCCTGGCACCAGGCATTACCTGGGCCTCAGATCTAGGCCTTGCTCTAGTCATTGCCTGGCCATTATTTTTAGGTCTTGTTCCAGACACTGACTGGGTATCAGATTTAGGCCTTGCCCGAGATGAAGATTTACTTCCAGTTTTGCGCCTTGCCCCACTTGTGGCTGGAGCCTGGGGCCTGACTTTGGGTCTGACCACCATAGGGGCTTCACTTTCTCGATCGGCCCCACCCATAACCTCTTCCTGAGGCTTCTTATCAGATTTGGCCTTAGAACCAGTCTCAACTTCTGCCCCAGTCATGGTACAAATTACAGAGAAGGCTCAATTAAGGATGCCTACCAAAGCCTCAGTCTCAACAAGAGATTTGTCACAATACTGTATCTTCTTCACACTCTGATCTTTTGATGATCCAAGAGATATAGTGAGTAGCAGTGGTAAACCACCAATCTGGCACCAATAAGATTCCTACCCAAGAACAATCTCAGTCAATAACACAGATACAGTGCAGAAGAGGCGAAACCAAGCCGGAGGAAGATGGACAGGTCCTAGGTGCACTGGTCAGCAGCAAGCACAGAATCACCAAGCAGCCACTGTAGGTGATCTAGGAAGAGAAAAAAGAGCAAGTCAGTCCTATACAGTTCTCTTGCCTCCTGTAAAAACTTACACAGAGACACTGGTGAATGATGGTGAGTGGAACAGCTCAGCTAGGAGAAAACCTCTATGTTCCTCTTGCCTGCTGGAACACAGGTGCAGGGTTGAGGAGACAGTGCACAAGCTAGAAATGAAGACAGAGGGGAGCCCCACATGTCTCAGTGGTCAGTCTTGTCGATCTCTACTACCCCCATCTAAACGTGAACCCTCTCCCATACCCACCTTCACCGATGTGGTGCAATTCCCTCCTCTGTTCTATGTCCAGGTGGTGTTAAGATCAACAGCTGACAGCAGGGAGTCCTACAAATGCATAAAAGAAAATGGAGGCTCGGTGCCTGCTACGTGGGCACACATCTCCGAGCCCAATCCAACAACAAAACCATGCCTGCTTTCTGCCTAAAGTTCCTGTTCCCTGGTCCCAGCTCGCATGTCTCGTCCTGTGGATCATAGTCTAATTCACATCTACCTCAACATTCCTAGTAGCTCTGAAAGGAAATAAAGGATGCTGTGGCAGTGAGCAAATTTAGAGTCCACTAAAGACATCATGCATCCTCTTAGGTTACAGCAGTCTGCATCTGCCTCCTCAGTTCCTGGGTCCTAACTGCTCCCCACTCTCACCAACCTCCAGAGATCCGAGACAGTCTCCTCGACGACTGTTTTCTTTCTTACAGAGCTGACAAGACTTAAAGCAGGCCTGCAGACAAAGAGATAAAAATGTAAGACAATCAGGAGATGACGGCAGCAGCTGTGGGCAGATTTAGGGTCCACTAAAGACATCATGCACCCTCTTGGGTAACAGCAGTCTGCATCTGCCTCCTCAGTACCTGGATCCTCTACTGGCCCCCACTCTCACCAACCTCCAGAGATCCGAGACAGTCTCCTTGATGACTGTTTTCTTTCTTACAGAACTGATCAGACTTAAAGCAGGCCTGTGAACAAAGAGGAAAATGTAAGACTATCAGGAGATGATGGCTGCAGCTGTGGGCAGATTTAGGGGACAGTAAAGACATCATGCACCCTCTTGGGTAACAGCAGTCTGCATCTGCCTCCTCAGTACCTGGCTCCTCTACTGCCCACGATTCTCACCAACCTCCAGAGATCTTGAGATGCTCTCTTCAATGCTTTTCTCTTTCTTGCAGAGCTGACCAGACTTAAAGCAGGCCTATGGACAAAGAGATAAAAATGTAAGACTATCAGGAAACGACGGCTGCAGCTGTGGGCAGATTTAGGGGACAGTAAAGACATCATGCACCGTCTTGGGTTATAGCAGTCTGCAGTACCTGGCTCCTCTACTGCCCACAATTCTCACCAACCTCCAGAGATCTCGAGACAGTCTTTTTGATGCCTTTTTTCTTTCTCGCAGAACTGATCAGACTTAAAGCAGGCCTGTGAACAAAGAGATGAAAACGCTAGGCAATTGGGAAATGATGGCAGCAGTTGATCTTCTTGAGAAGAACACCACAAAGGATAAGACTGTGTGTCTTTCAGCATTTAGGGTCCTACTGCTGGAACATTCTAGTTTTATTTTGCCTGGCTGCAGGATTCCTGAGATAACACCTACTTCCTGATGTCATACTTATTAGTCCTGCCATTCTCAAGATTCACCACTAGGTGGCCACATTTCCTCTTCTTGCGCAGCAAAAAATGGGGGAAGGGCGCAGCACATTCTAGAAAGCAGGTTCTGAAGTGGTCCTTGGATTTATGACTCCGTCATCATCCCCAAACCATCTTTTCAGACCCCAAATTTGGGAGGGAGGGGAAGGGCATTGGGGAAAGTACCTGAAAGGCTGTGAGAAATGAGATTAGGAGACACTAATGGATACCCCACCTGTCTGATCTGTCACCCCCACCATTTTCGCATCGCCACTCACAGTCTGGTGCCCACTCCCATTGCCACACACCTCCAGAAATCCAGGTCATTTTCCTGTTCCTCCTTCCTTAAGCCTCTGGTCTACAGATGCTCACTGTGGCCTGTCAGAACACGCCAGACCTACCGCGCAGACAGGAGACTTTGCCATCAAGCAGGAGCCTGTGGAAGGGACAGCACCCAGGGCGCAGGGTACAAGGGTCCCTCTCCGGAAACAGATCAGCGCCCTGGTAGCCTAGGCAACTCACCACCCCCACCAGCTGAGCTGGCCCCAGAGATGGACACCCGCCCCGCACCCTAGGGCTCCCAGCGATTCCCCCTCCCCTCCCCCCCCATACACACACAACTCCCGCACCGCCATTTTTCCCGCCGTTGCCTACCGCACAACATTTTCAGGGCCTATTCTGACACCTGAAGGGAGACTGCCAGGCTTTCTACCCCGCCAGCCCCCAGACCATCACAGCCAGCCGCTCCAGCCGCCCCCTTGATCCTCAGCCCGAGCGGGGTTCCCGCTTCCTCCTCCCGCCTAGGATCTCCGGGAACCGCGCACCACTCCGGGGAGCCCCCGCGACCCGCTCGCCCCCACTGCACTGTCAGGGCCGGGCGATGGTCCGCAGAGCGCGGCCGCCCCGAGCCCTCGACACACCCCCACTTGCCTGGCCAGGCGCACGGCCCAGGTCTGCGGGCTCCCCCGCGTCTCCCGTCTGCTCTCGGCTGTGCTCCGTCCTTCGCAGCTCCTCTCTCTGGGATCTCGGCGCTTTGCGCGCGAGTGGAATGGCAGAGACGCGTCCCGCCTCCAAGCCTCTGCAGCAAACGGGCAGGGGCTGTTGCGCAGAATGCGGCAGGCACAGCTCGCCTCGAGGGTGTCGGGAAGGGGGCGGAGGGATATGGCGCACAGGCTCGACGCCCCCTCACGGGCCCACTGTAGTTCCGACTCCGAGAGGGCGGGGCCGCACGCAGCCCCGCACCCCTGGGGAGGGGGTGGGTCACACAGTGAGCTCCTGCAGCCCCCTGCTCACCCTAACCAGAGACCACCACCACTTTTCTGGTGCCACTCCAGGGTGGGGGATGCCCGAGAGCTAGGGTCTATGAGGGCTTTGGGGAGGGGGGGACTACATGGAGGAGGGTGTCTGGAGTTGGGGAGCAGGAGGGAGCAGCGGAGGGATACTGAGTGGGCCCCTAGGTACATCTGCACTTCAAAACGAGGCTGGACATTGCCTGCCCCTCCCTGCTTCCCCCTCTACCCACTCATATGACGCCAGTGGAAGTGGGAGGGGGGCTCAGTACTGCAGCCTAAGAGGGGACAGGTGACCTAGCAACAGACAGCCAGTAGGTTGTTGGTTCTCCCATGTTTTTTCTCACTGGTTCATGCAACCATGAAGAGGAGGAGGGCTCTTCTGTCTCTAAGGGATCTGAAGTGGGGGCTTCTGTTACATAACCCCCAACTACCCCTATTCCAAAGGGGAGACAGAGGCAAAGAGGGAAAGATGGAGGGAGAGAGGGAAAGAGGGAGAGGAAGGGAGAGAGAGAGAGAGAGAGAGAGAGAGAGAGAGAGAGAGAGAGAGAGAGAGAGAGAGAGAGAGAGAGAGAGAGAGAGATTTTCTCATTCTAAGTAGAAATACCCTGGGGTTATTTATTGACTATTGCCCTTTCCCTGTCAATATTTGCAGGGTGTCTTAGAGTCCTGCCTCTCAGCTCTTCCACAGCCAAATGTTGGGACACAGTTTGGGCCTGGTCAGTTTCCTTGCCAATGGTGCTCTGAAATCTTCTCTTGCCAAACATGTTCAAGCTCTCATATTTGCCAGTGTGTAAACGCAGGAGGAATTAACTAGCTTCGATGTTAGCCATGTCTAACTGCCTAGGTTCACGGTAAATCTCAGGGAAAGGACCCTCCAGGCATCTTTTCTCTTAAGACCCGCACTTGACTGATTTTGAATCTTTCATTTTGCTCTATCCACAGAATTCCCTCTCCTTTTCATCCTCTCTTTTCTGTGCTTGTTTGTAGGAAAAACAACAGTTGCATTAAGCACACACTGAAGCCCTTGGGCTTGCCCACTTAGAAATTCATTTAAGCACCTACCCAGTGTTTAGCAAAATAACAACCCATACCCAGTCCATTCCTGTGAATATGTGTTATTTGGCCAAGGAAAACTGAAGTTGCAGGTGTACCTATGGTTCTTAATCGTGGAATTTAACACACAGTTATGCTGGATTATTCTATCCAATATAACTGCAAGAGTACTTAGGTGTGGCATAAGCTTCTGTGTTCGAAGAAAGCAGCATGGGGGAAGAAAAGCTGGAAAGTCCATTGTCGGCTTTGAAGATGGGAGTATGGTAGCCATAGGATGTAATCTGTCAGCAGAAGCTGGGCAGAAAACCATAGAAGATTCTCCCATAGTGATGGTAACAGGAGAGGAACCCTCAGAACATCTTTGCATTACTCTCACCTTTTAAATATAATTTATAACCTCCATAACTGTAAAATAATAAATGTGCCTTATCTTAAGCTACTACATTCATAACACAGGTGCATCTGTCTAGTCCCTGTTCCACCTCTCTGTGTTCAAGACATCCTGGTTGGGAAATTTTTTCTAAAATATGTTTCTGTGCATAGCAAACGTTTTCTTGCCAACATTCCCCCACTGTTTGTACATATGTACATAGTACATATACTCTGTACCTAGTATTCAGTATTTTAAGCCTTTTTAACGAATAATTTCTCATTTTATGTGCATAGCTGTTTGGTGTGTAAGTGTGTCCGCAGCACATGCTTGCTTTGTACCTGCGGAGGTCAGGAACATGGGGTCCCTTGTAACTCGAGTTACAGATGTTTGTGTGTCAATATCTGGATAGTGAGAATAAAACTCAGGTCTTCTTTAAGGATAATAAGTGCTCTTAACAGCTGAGAAATCTTGAACCCCTTGTATTCAGTATTTTAAGCAACCCAAAGCAGATGAAGTTATATTGGGGCAAGCACAAGCATTATATGGAAATTCCTTGGTGTTTTGTGCAAGTGACTTGAGTTCCCACAGATCTGAGGGGGTTCTGGGACCCCTCTGCCATGGATACTGAGGGAGTCCTGTAATTTGTTACGGCAATATTAAGAAACTCCTTTCCCATCCTGACTCACTACGCTCACTACCGTTTGCTATGTTTCCGTCTCTAGGAAAATCTGGTTTGCAATCATTTCTCAACACTGCTGCTACCCTTACCTCTTCTCTCTCTTTTTACTAAGGAAGAAATATTTTTGTGATGGTCCTTGAAGCTCAACTTAGAGACTGCTATCTTTTTTTTCTTTTTGCAAACAATTACTAATATGAAAGGAGAAACCTGCTTTCATCATGAAGTTTTCTGTATTTCCATATCAGTTTTTTTTTGTGAACAGATATTTGACTCACATTGTTTATATGTTAAGAAAAAAGTAACCCCCAAAGAACCCAGACTGTTGCCAAGGCTAGTTGTTGCTCTCCACAAACTGATGGGAAGGCCCTGTTGCTGAAGACAATATCTCCACTGCTCATTGACTGTTGGAGAAGTTGAGCTGGTGCCTACATAGAGCCTTCACCCATACAGACTAGTGTTTGTGCTACTGAAGGTACTCTGCATGCTGCTAAAAGAGAAAGGTATACAAGCTCTTCATTCTGCAAAGCTGCCCTGTTTCTAAGATGCACTAAGGGAGATAGTGGCGCAAACCTTGCGGGAGTAACCAGTCAGTATCTGATTGGATTTAAGTCCTACTCCAGGAGATGGAATTCATACCTGAAACTGCTTGGTTGTCAAGAGTCTGAGACTAGATAGGCCAGGGCCCTAGTGTAAAACCAAATACTATTACTGTTCTGCTAAGGGAAGGTTTGAGTAAAATGACTGCTAATGACATTCTGCTGTATTCATAGATTAGTGTCTTGCTCAACCAATATCAGAGAAGCTTTTTCCTGAAGCAGACAGTAACAAATACAGTGGCCCACAGCTGGACAGTGCAGAGTGAGATACTTTAGAACACTCAAGTCTTTTTTTTCTATATTTTTATTTTTTAAAAAATTACTTTTCATTTTAAATTCCGACCCCAGTTCCCCCTCCCTCCTCTTCTTCCACCCCCACCTCCTCCTTCCCATCCCCATCTGTTTCTCAGAGAGGGTAAGGCCTTCCTTGGGAAGTTAACAAGGTCTGGGACACCAACTTGAGGCAGGACCAAGCCTCCCACCCCCCAATATCAGAGCTGAGCAAGGTATCCCTCCATAGAGAATGGGCTCCAAAAAGCCAGTTCATGCACCTGGGATAAGTCTTGGAGAGACTGCCAGGGCTCCCTCAACAGATCAGGCCACACAACTGTCACCCACATTAAAAGGGTCTGGTTCGGTCCTATTCAGGTTCCCCAGCTGTCAGTCCATAGTCCATGAGCTCCCACTAGCTTGGGTCGGCTGTCTGCTGGATCTGTGGTTTTCCCCATCATGCTCTTGACCACCCTGCTTTGTTCATGTGATCCATCCTCCCTCTCTTCAAGTGAACTCCAGGATCTCTCAGCCCAGGGAACACTCAAGTCTTAAATGGGACAACACCATCAAATCCCTCCTCTCAAGGCTCAGGGAACCCTGCAGAAGAGGAGTTCTGTGTATATATACACATACATATATAATAAGAGAGGCTTTTTTTCCTGAAGCAGATGATAATAAATGCTGTGAGCCACAGTGACAGTGCAAAGTGAGAGACTGTGTGTGTGTGTGTGTGTGTGTGTTTAAAATAGTTACTGGTTTTATGTTTTATGGGTTTTCTGTGTGTGTCTCTGCATCTATATATGTTTGCTGCGCTTTTTCTTTGCTTCTTCTTTTCTGTTTGGTTTGTCCTATTCGGGTTTGTCCGCTTGTATCTACATTTTTAGATGCCCGTTTGTATCCTAATGAGTGAGAACAAGAAAAGGTGTGAATTGGGATGGTTTGGGGAATTGGGAGGATCTTGGAGGAATTAGGGGAGGGAAACATAATCAGAATATATCCTATCTTTTAAATCTATTTTCAATTAAAGAGGAAGGATGGAAGGAAGGAGGGAGGGACGGAGGGAAGAAGGGATGAAAGGTAGGAGTTCCTGAGACTGATTTTATATTTGGAGATATATGGATACTGTCTATTAGAGAACGACCACTTTAATTCTGCTGTTTAAATGTCCTTATCTGGGGCTGGAGAGATGACCCAGTGGTTAAAAACACATTACATTTCCAGAAGACCCATTGATCAGTTCCCAGCACCAACCTCTGTGAGCCACCTGTCGCTCCAGCTCCAGGGAATCTGACTCCCTCTTCAGGCCTCCAGGGACATGTACACATAAACAAAATGAATCTTTAAAATGGTAAGTAAATGGTCTTCCCTTGTGTACTTTTCTTTTTCTCCACAGTATAATCTCATTGGTGAATAACACTTGAGAAATGAGCATCAAAGTCCTGAGAGAATTTGTATTTACTGAACTGTTCTCCTTAATGCCACAGGTGACCTAAAGCCACTGGTACCTTTCATTTCAATCCCCAATTCTGTAAGTTCAAAGGTGTTTGAAAATGATGGCAGCACCAATTCCTCTTCTAATTCGGGGGCGTGGGGGGAGCACCAGCATGTTGTTGTGATATTTACCTACGGAGGAATGCTTCTACCAAAAGCTGACAAGTTTTGCTGCCAGACTAAAAAAAACCTGTGGGAAAATGTGTTGTGAGCTTATTTAGTGACATGGGCTATGTGTGATGAGCAATTCTTGACCCAAGAACAGCTTTATTCTATGCTCTTTCTGTGCATGCCAGTGTTTTGCCTCTCCTCCTTTTCCCTTCTGGTTATCCTAGTCCTGCAGCTGCTTGCCCTTCCTCCCCTTTCAACCGGTTTCCTTTACTTTAAAACTTAGCCTTGTTCTCTCTTCAGCAAAACAAAGGCACGAATAACACTAAAGATGCTTGAAAAATTCATGGAGAAGCATATAGGTTCATGCTTACCTAAAGTCACACATAACATATATAAGTGTATATGCATACACAAACACACATACTATAGTAGTATGATGTTATACCCTTCTGACTCTTTTGGTGGACCCACCATCCAGCTCCCAAATGAATCATACATGGAGTCTTATCCTTATAAACTTCTGGTTTTTCAAGAGAAGGTTTCTCTGTAGCTTTGGAGCCTGTGCTGGAACTAGCTCTTGTAGACCAGGCTGGTCTTGAACTCACAGAGATCCATCTGTCTCTGCCTCCTGGATGCTGAGGTTAAAGACATGTGCCACCACCACCCAGCTTCTTTGGCCTCTGTTTTTCCCATTCTCTTACTTTTTAAAATCTCACTCTTACTCTGTG
The DNA here is from genome assembly GCF_903992535.2 of Arvicola amphibius. Classification (NCBI taxonomy): domain Eukaryota; kingdom Metazoa; phylum Chordata; class Mammalia; order Rodentia; family Cricetidae; genus Arvicola; species Arvicola amphibius. The sequence goes on along the minus strand of NC_052065.1, from coordinate 94,361,299 downwards.
GATTGCTGTGGAGCTGGGTGGCTGGCCCTGATATCCTCCTTCTTGGACTGCTACTCTGAGTCCCTTTTCCCAGTTTTCTCCTATATATTCTCTCTGCCTGTCAGCCCTGCCGATCATTGCTCCTGCCTGGCTATTGGCCATTCAGCTCCGAATTACATCATCAGGTGTTTGATACAGGTAAAGGATCACAGCTTCACAGAGTTAAACAAATGCAACATGAACAAAAGTCACACACCTCAAAATAATATTCCCAACACATACTCACATGATTCATAGTTTATCTAACAAGAAACCCAACACCAACAATGAGAAACCTCCTTTAAAGTTGTTAGGGGGAATCCACAATATATGCCCCAAACACTCCAGGCTATTGCCATTGCATTTGGTTGCCTTCCTGAATTTGAAAGTAACTGTAGCGCATACCTGCTCTATGTGCCATGCACTATGGTACATTTCGCAAGTCAGAAAAGGGGCTGAAGATTGAAACACACACACACACACACACACACACACACACACACACACACAGAGAGAGAGAGAGAGAGAGACACAGGGGGCGCAAAGAATGCTCACTTTACTGTGTTCCAAGGCAGTTTATATAGGGTCTCTTTGACTAATGGCCATGCCCTAACTCTCAGCTGCAAACCCACCAGAAATCACTCCCCTGCCATCAGGAACTCCTGAGGGTCTCGTGCTCAGAGCAGCTGCAAAACAAGTTATTTACTCAGAACAGCTGCAAGCATAGAAAAACAAGTTGTTTACTTCAGTAGGCAGGACATCACAGGAAATTCAGGGTCTGGGGATCCACAATCTCCAATAGGTAACACTCAATCACTGAAGAAACCAAACACTTTGGATACAGAACTTGGAGGAATCAAGCTGGAAATGGCCTGGAAGCCTTCTTACTGAGGCTTAGCTCTCACAGAACAAGGAGATATGTAATCTGCCAAAGGAAAGACAAATTCAAGTCTTACCCAGCTATGACACCTAAAAGTACCAATGACCAGCAAAGGAAGATATCCCCAAAGGTGAAATAGTAACACTTGTACCTTGTGGGTAACGAACAGCTGTCTAATTGGATTTAAGGCCTGCTCAACAGAAGGGAATTCCTGTCTGATACTATAACTCTAATCAACTACCCTTGGCTGGTGATGCCATGAACCCTACTGGAGAGCAGACAACCACCACATTTTAAAACCAGTAAAATTTCTAAATGCATTCTAATAACACAGAGATAAGTATAACTCTTATCTCACTTATCTTCAAAGAAACCTTTTTGCAGCAGCGTCAAAACAGAGAGGCACCATCACAGAAGCATCAGTTGGTCAAAATGCAAAGAAAAAGAAGCTGTGGGGTGCTCAGCCCACACTGGTACATCTACAACCTAACCACTACATCTAAGGATGTACATTCAGGGAACATGACTGGAAAAGGTCTGGAAAGACTGTAAGAGTCAGAAGATCAAGAAGTCTGTCATGAGATTATATCTTCTAAGCAGGACAAGAAAGTTTCACCTATGTACTCTCAACAAAATATGGTAGCCTGATCAATGGCAATGCCAGCTGACATGCCAATGTGGATGGGTGAAATCTCACAAAGTCCCACGCTAAGTGAAGAGCTACAGGCAATTAATGCCTGCTGAGATAAAGAATCATTCCTCCCCAGGGATGAGCTCCCGAATTGATTATCTAATAGTAAGTGGTCAGCCCCCAAAACATATATATGTGAGCAACACTAAATTAACTAAGTGGATTGTATTTATATATGTATCTGTAACAATAATAATGAAAGAAAAATGGAGCAAATAAAAATAAAAGGACATGAAAAAGGAGAGATGATGGCTAGCAGTTAAGAGCATTGACTGTTCTTCCAGAGGACCCAGGTTCAATTCCCAGCACCCACGAGGCAACAAACAACCATCTTTAGCTCCAGTTCCAGGGTACTGAGTGCCCTTTTCTGGCCTCCACAGGCACCAGGCATGTATGTGGTACACAGATATACATACAAATAAAACGTCCATAAACATACAATAATAGAATAAAATAAAGAAGGGACATGAAGTTGGGAGAGAGAGATGTTGAGACGCCCTAAGGGGTGTTTAAGAGGAAGTGGGAGTAGATATGGTCATAATGCATTATGTACATTTATAATATTTTCAAAAAATTAAGATAAAAATTTAAATAAAAATCTTCAGCTTAAAAGAATTGAGTACATGTGTTTGAGAGAGAAAGTGGTGGGGAAGTATGAAAAGAATTAAAGGGGAGGGAGTGTGGGATAGCCTTGATCAAAACACACTGTATATTGTATTGAATTTTTAAACGATATGTAAAAACATATTGAATTTAATTTTTTAAAGGTTTATTTGTTATTTTATGTTTTCCCTGTATGTTTATATGTGCAGTGGGTATGTACCTGATCTGAGAGGACACAAGAAGAGGATTTTGCATCCCTTGATACTGGAGTTATGGGTGGTTGTGAGCCATCATATGGTTTCTGAGAAAAGAACCTCAGTCCTCTGTGAAAGCAGAAAGTGTTCTTAAATGCTGATCCATCTCTCCAGTCCAATATTTCAAATTTGTAAATTAATAAGTTACTTTTTATTCCCTTTCATGTTTTACTAACTTAATTATATTCTTTAGATTATTGTGTAATCTTTTTTGTCCCCGTGTTTACCTATTTTCTCCTCCTCTGACATAATTTAGCAATGATTTTGTTATTTTTCTTAAGCCAAATTTTCATTTCTCACTCCTCTTTGTATTTTTACATTATATTTAACATGTACTGTGTATGTGTGCTCACGCACGTGTCAACAGAGAGTGCCATGTTGAGCCTGTGGATGCCATTTGAGAACTAAATGGTTGAGAACCAGCACTCTGTAACAAAAGCACTGGAATCTTGCATTAGTGAAAGTGAGGAAGTTTTATTTTCTGACTTTGCAAAGTTAGACATTGTTTATATTGCTGTGAAGAGACACTATGACCATGGCAATTACTATAAAGAAAAACACTCAATTGAGGCTGTTAAAAAATGTTTAATTGGCTGGCTTTGGTGATGCACATCTTTAATTGCAAAACTTGGGAGGTAGAGGCAGGCATATTTCTGTGAGTCTGTGAGTTTGAGGCTAGCCTGGTCTACAGAATGAGTTTCAGGATATCTAGGGCTGTCACACAGGAAAGTCCTGTCTCAAAAAAATAAATTAAGGTTATATTTGCTGCAATATATGTGATTCAACTCTGGTTTACAATATGCGCTATATAGTGATAAAAACTTAAGGTTATAAAGGTTTATTCAGATTAACAATAGCATAGCAAGGAAAAGAAACCTGAAGCATTTTTCTTTTGGATATATATATATATATATATATATATATATATATATATATATATATGTAGTAGGAGTGGGGGGCTGCATTCCCGCATGGCTCCCGCACTGCTAGCTTTACCCAAAATAATTACACGGAAACTGTATTCTTTTAAATACTGCTTGGCCCATTAGTTTCAGCCTCTTATTGGCTAATTCTCTCATCTTGCTTTAACCCATATTTAGTATCTGTGTAGAACCACGAGGTGGTGGCTTACCAGGAAAGATCCTAACCTGCGTCTGTCTCAGGTCGGAGAATCACGGCGACTGCCTCACTGCCTTCTTCCCAGCATTCTGTTCTGTTTACTCCACCTGCCTAATTTTCTGTCCTATCAAAGGGCCAAGGCAGTTTCTTTATTAACCTATGAAAGTAACACATAGACAGATGACCCTCCTCCATTATATTGGTACACTAAGACTTCAAAAGCTCAGAGTTTTAACATTAATCATTGGAATTCTCATAAACTACTGATATGGTAAACACTATTATTATCATAGCCACAAGCTCAAGATTTTAAATTTCTTTGGTTATTTTCTATAGACTTAAAAGTGCTTGTATAGACTTGAAGTGCTTCCTAATGTGCTAAAAACATTTGTCTAATCTATATAATCCAGTCTTCTGGATAGAGAAAAGAATGTTAATGATTTTAATCAAAATCATTTTGGGGGTTCCCAAGCTTTTACTATAACTCAAGGCATGAGTCTTCTGCCTTTCTTTACAATGTGGATTTCAGTACAGATTACAAAACAGTAATAATGCTAACATATCCAAAACATTTGCCTCTTTTTATAAATTAAAAAAAAATCTTGTAAAGTTCAGGGAATCAACTTGGATCCACCTCTCTCACAGGTCAAATAGACTCCAGATAAGTACTGTCAATCAACAGCATGTTCTCCACCTGCCTATTCCTGATGGCGGAATCACCTCCCCTTTCCCTGGTCGTGGGACTCTCCTCTCCCAAGTACTAGGACCATAGCGCTCTCTCTCTCTCTCTCTCTCTGTCTCTCTCTCTCTCTCTCTCTCTCTCTCTCTCTCTCTCTCTCTCTCTCTGTGTGTGTGTGTGTGAAGTTTCAAATCCAGAATAAATGGCTGAGCTGCCTACTTAACATATGGACTTGGCCACCCATTCCTTCCAGCATCCCTCACCTCCCTACCTGTTACAGGATATGGCTGGCATACCGCACCCCCTACCATAAACTCTCCAGTACGGGGGCTGGACTGACATTTCCACAGAGGAGCTTCCCTATATAATCCACACATTTTGGTTGCCCACCCCATTTAGTGTCCTTGGCCCACTGGCAGTTGCACCTGGCTCTCCTCTTCCCTTCCTTCTTCCCCTCCCTCTCTCCCCATATGGTCATGTCCACTCTGACTCTCCCAGACGTTCTGCCTCTACCTACACTCTCCCTTTTATCTATAATAAACTTTCTCCTCCACAATATCTAGGAGGAGTCCTTTCCTTTCTTTTTATTTCTGTTTTTTTTTTCCAATCCGGAGGCTGCCTTGCAGTTCATAGGTTTATTCTATTGTCATCATGGCAGGAAGCATTGTGGTGTGCAGGCAGACATGGTGCTGGAGAAGTAGACGAGAGTTCTACATCTGGATCCACAGGCAGCAGGAAGAGTGAGCCACTGGGTCTAGCTTGAGCTTCTCAGACCTCAAAACCCACGCCTAATGTCATAGTTCCTCCAACAAGGCCACACTAACTTCAACAAGGCCACACCTCCTAACAGTACCACTCCCTATGGGCCGACAGGGGCCATTTTCATTCAAACCACCATAGTCCAGAATATTCTAACTGAAGCAGAGAGCTAGTTATATTTAATCCTGAACCCATGACCCGTTCTTCATTCCCTCATTGATAGAGTGCTGTGGTGTGAATGAGAACAGACCCAAAAGGCTCATACCTTTGAATGTTTGGTCCTCATTTGGTGGAACTGTCTTGAGAAGGATTAGGAAGCAAGGCCTTGTTGAAGAAGGTGTATCACTGGGGTTGAGCTTTGAGGGGCCAAAAGATCATGCTAAGCCCAGTCTCCCTCTCTCTGGCTTTTACTTTTGAATATGATGTAAACTCTCAATAATTGCCACAACTTCTTCCTCCTTTCCTGCCGTAATACTCCCCTCCATGATGAAACTGTAAGAAAGCCCCCAATTAAATGCTTTGTTTTATAAGTTACCTTAGTCATAGCGTCTCTTCACAGCAAGAGAACTAAGACACTGACTAATCAGAAATCAGAAAGGTAAAATCTTACATGTCATCTAGGTCTTACTTTTCCCTCTATCTTTTCATTATTTGTCATGTTCTCAACCAGAACCATGCATGGTTTCATCTGTATATTTTACATGTTGTTAATTTTATTTATTTATTTATTCTTATTTATATGTATATGCATATGAACACATCACATTTGTGGGTCTCACAGAGGCCAGAGGATGGTTCCCTGGAGTTGAAGTTTTAAGAAGTTCTGAATTCCATGATGTGGATGCTGGAAGCTGAACTGGGGTCCTCTCTGGTAGAGCAATACTTATAACCCCACATCTTGTTTATTTTAAAGTTTATTGGGTGAAGGACCTCACATTCAGGCATTATGTATTACCATCAGTAGTTTCTAATATAAACCCATTGTTTTGGGTGGGGATATAAATTAGTAGGCTGGATAGCTAGATTAGCAGATTGTAGCAAGGGTCTACTGTTTTCTGTTTATCTGTGTTTAGACCTAAGCTGGCTCAAGACATTTTTAAAAATGAATCTTTAAATTTTTATTTTTCATAGTCAGAGAGACAACCTGAGGGAGTTGGTTCTCTCCTTCCACCACGTGGGTCCTGGAAATGGGTTTGAACTCAAATCATCAGTCTTGGCAGCAGGTGTCTTTACTCACTCAGCCATCTCTCTGTCAATTTCATATTTTTATCTAATTTTATTTTTGAATTTTGTAATTATTCAAAACATCTGAGTTTTTCTTTCCCTTTATCATTCCTAACCTGTTTGCTCCCTTCTCTTCCCTTCCATCTCCTTTTGTGTTCCTCTTCTTACTTCTTTTGACTGATTTAACCTTGCATCACTTAAATTTTTCTCTCCTTCTTATCCCCTTCCTTTATGTATTCTATTCACTATGTCTATATTTACACTGAATAATAAATATTTCGTTTCAGAGCACCCTCACATTTGGTGTTTGTGGTCATTGGTTATGAATTAGTGAGTTTTATTCAAATTTAATATATTTTATATCTTGTGAAGGTTCGGTTGTTGCTATGGTATCAGTTTGTTTTCTCTTCACTTAATGGTACTGAGAATTAAGCTCTCAAGAGTGTGCTGATCAACATGGGTATCGTTAGAGACTTTGGGGCAATATGATGGGTTAGAAGGCATGTCTATGTGACTCCATGAAGAAAAACAAAATGCACAATAATCTTCATTCCTTAGAAAGACAATATCCATAAACAGATTTACCAAGCCAGGTGAGACCTTCATGTTGTATCAGGCAGGAGAGGCTCCAAACCTCTATCTAGGTACATCAAGTGGCTATGGCAAGGTCAGTGGAAAGTGCCAGGGAAGCACTTCACCCACACTCAAACACTGCAGGAAAAGCTAGCTGGATGATCAAGGATTGGATAAGGAACTGCCAGTGAGGCCTGGCAACGGAAGACATTGACCACTGGTAAGCCTCAATGCATGGTACTCCAGCAGAGATCAGTTGGAACTGCTAGAGAATGGCTCATCACCCTCCACCACTCCACACTCAACACATGCACCAACAACCTGAAACATCCTGAGGGAAGAACAGCAGCAGAGTGAGGAACTGAGCTGGCCCAAGAGCCCCATAAATCTCCCTGTGACCAATCATGGCTGTGAAAGTAGGGATGAAGTGTGACCTTGTAAGGATGAGGCTAGATCTTCACTAAAGCTGCAACAGGCCCCTAGGAACCCTCCAAAAAGGCTTCTTCCCTTCTCTCCTCAATATGCCAATGTCATGTATGATCATAAGAGAAGAGATTGCTGCAGAGCCCAAAGATAGGTAGAACTAAGGTTTCTATAAACCTCCATGGGCATAGATCCCAGAATGGTTCCTAGCAGTGAAGGCCATTGTTCAAGTGTGACATTAAGAACCTGAAGAAGTCTCCTTAGCCAATGGGAAGTGGCAGCAAGGGATCTTTCATACCCTACTCTCTTATACATAGTGCTAGAGAGGATCAAGGAGAGAACCGAATGCTATAGTTCTCAAATTAGTGCAGTTGTACAAGAACTTCAGTCCCAAAAGTAATCCTTCTAAACCCCTCTAGAAATATATACCCCACCATGCTGTTATAAATATGAACTGCAATTGCAAACTGCACATCCTAGATCATCATACTTTACTACATGAAACATAACAGGAGTGAAAGATTCAAAACCTATTCCACCCAGGAAAAAATACTGATGGATGTAGTATTTGTAATGTAGTATGTTACACTTTATCTTTTCATTATATAAAGTTTTGCTATTTTTAATCTTTACACTTGCATAAGTATCTCATAATGCTCTTGCTTTAGTCTATGTATTGCTGAGTTATGTTTTATGATTGTATGTTTTTCCATGCATTTTGCTGTTGTATACTCTCTGTAAGTCTTTCTATACACAACTCACATGCATTCTCTCTCATTCATACTTCTTTTCCTTTTCTCACTTCCTAATATCATCCTTGCTCCTTCTTAACTATAATCTTCCATAAGTTTAATAACTGAAATTTTGTAGACCCTAAGAGTATCCCCATTTTATGCTACTTTTCCTACTCAATTGTTTTTCTCACTTTATCTGATACCAATGTTTAACCTTGCCCACACTAACCTTAGTAACTAACATCCTAATATACACTATATAATCCATCTTTGTTTATCCTCTGATTATTGTTGAAGTTAAGGTAATGTCAGTTTTTAACTGACCAATATGACATGTGCATAGTGGGCTCATTTAGTAGTTATGGTTGGTTCTACAGGTACTTTTCTACTCTAGGAGTAATGTAAGAGTCAGGCATGAGCACATTAAGTGAGTGTTAGACTTCAATGTTCAACTTTATCACAACCTAACCCTAATTGAATATTGTTATCACTTCAACTGAAAGACTACAGCTGCTAAAAACTCAATGAACAAAATAATAATATACATCCACTGCAGTATATAAAATAGTTAGAAATCAAAAAAGTACAACACCTTCCTTGAAAAAATATTAAGTTTACAGTAAATGACTGCCACCGAGGGTGAACTGGACTATATGTATGTATGTATGTATGTATGTAGAGAGAGACTAATTTAAAAACATGAAAATTTAAAAAATTATACACAAAAATTAACCAGAACCAAAAAATCTCCATAAATTATTTTTGTTATAATAGCCATTCAGGAGGGAAGCTGTAGAGCTCCACAGTGGATTTTAAACTTACACTATTGAATATATTTTAATGTACTTATTCCCCACCAAACCCAAAAAATTCATGACAGTTCAAATTAGAAAAACAGTTTTATCTCCTCTTTCATAACTTGTGTCCATAGTCTGCATTTAGTTTTTCTTCATTTTTTTAATATTTTGTCTTTCTTGATCTCTTTTCTACATGTTAAACTATACCCACATGTTCATTTATTTACATATATGTGTGTATATGTGCATACACACACACTGTTGATTAGAATCTGCATATGAGAAAGAACATGTGGAGTTTTTCTACTTAAAACTGTATGACTTTGCTTAATAATATATATTCTAAGCCTATCCCTTATCTTAAAAATTCTGTGATTACCTTCATCTTTAGAACTGAGAATTTTAAAAATAATGACTTAAAAATTTTTAATGAAGTCCAAAAGATACAAATAAATTCACAAATGAATTAAAGTCAATTCAACTAAGCAGTCAAATGAAATAAGAAAGTCAATACAGCACTCCAGCTAGGAAAGTGGGTAGCCTAACTATAGACCTTCATCTCTCCTTTTGATCTTAAAAATCACCCTGCAGTCTCATCCCCAGCTTTGAAACAGAACACCTTTTGCAGCCTTCTTTTCCTCTCTGCCCACATCTCCTGTGAATCCCACAGATCTCTCCCACCCAACACTCCCCATTGTTTTATCCCAGTCTCCAACTTTAGCAGGCACTCCCTGCTAACCCACAGGCCACTCATAGCAGGAAAGCAGGTAGGCTAACCATAGCCCTTCCCCTCTCTTCTATTCTTCCAGTGCCAATCCCTCAGTCTCATCCACAGTCCTATAGTAGAAGTTCTGGGGTAAACTCTCTTCACTGTCCTACCCCCATTCCAAGGAAAGTAACTAAGCAGATTCTGGTTGAACACACAGCTTGCCTCCCTTCTGTGAACCCAAACTCTAAATGCACCTGCACGTTAAGTTTGTAATAGAAACACTAATACATGCTGGGCAGTGGTGGCGCACACCTTTAATCCCAGCACTGGGGAGGCAGAAACAGGGGGATCTCCGTGAGTTCAAGGCCAGCCTTGTCTACAAGAGCTAGTTCCAGGACAGGCTCCAAAGCTACAGAAAACACTAATACAGCTGAAATCACATGTTGACCCTTACAAAGTGATAGTAGGAGACTTTGGTACCCCATTATCATCAATATATAGGTCATCCAGACAAAAACTAAACAGAGAAATTCAGGAGCTTACTTAAGTTATAAACCAATTGTACCCAATAGATATTTACAAAACATTTCACCCAAACACAAAAGAATATTCCTTCTACTCTGCACCTCATGGAACTTGTTCAAAAATTAATCCAATACTTGGACACAAAGCAAATCTCAACAGATAAAAGAAAATCAAAATAACCCCCTGAATCCTATAAGATCACTATGAATTAAAGCTGGATATCAACAACAAAGAGATAACAGAAAGCCTGCAAACTCATAGAAACCAAACAACTCTCTACTGAATGAAAAATAGATCAAGACAGAAATAAAGAAATTAAAGAATTTCTAGAATTCAATGAAGATAAATTCAAAACATACCCAAACTTATGGGACACAATGTTTAGCATGAATAATAAAAACCCAGAGACAGATATTGGGGTTCAAGCTGAAGATTAGAAAAGCAAAAGAGCCAAGCCACTAGAAAAGTCTTACCTCTACCAAGGCTGGGCGACTGCAGACTGAGCCTCTATCTCCTCTGGTTTTATATTCCCTTTTATTGCTGAGATTAAAGGCGTGTGACTCCATAGTATTAGGATTAAAGGTGTGAGCCACCACAACCTGAATCTGTTTCTGCATTGGTTTGTGTAGCCCAGGGTGGCCTTGAACTCACAGAGATCCATCTGCCTCTGTTTCCAAAATCCTGAGATTAAAGGTGTGTAACACCACTGCCTGGCCTCTAGTGGCTTAGTTTTACCCTCTGATCTTCAGGCAAGCTTTATTTATTAAAATACAAAATACCACTATACAATGAAAACCGTGCTAAAAGGAAAGTCCATAGTACTAAGTGCCTACATAAAAATTATCAGAGTGATCTCATACTAGCAGATGTGCAGCATATCTGAGAGTGCTCAAACAAAAAAAGTAGTCACACCTAAGAGGGGTAGACCAAAAGAAATAATCAAACTCAGGTTTGAAATCAATAAAAGAGAAACAAAGAAAACAATACAAAGAATCAATGAAACAAAGAGCTGGTTCTTTGATAAAATCAACAAGATAGACAAACCCTCATCCAAAGTAACTAAAAGACAGAGAGAGAATATCCAAATGGATAAAATCAGGAATGAAAAGGGGACATAACAACAGACACCAAGGGAATACAAATAATCATTAGGTCATAATTTATATACCTGTACTCCACCAAATTGGAAAATCTAAAAGAAATGGATAATTTTCTCTATATATACACTTGTCAATATTAAATCAAGATCATGCAAGCAATTTAAACAGACCTATAACCTCTAGTGAAATAGAAGCAATCATTTAAGTCTCCTAGCCAAAAACAAAAAAGCAAAAAAAGAAAAGCCGAGGGCCAGATGGCCTTAGTGCAGAATTCTACCCAACTTTCAAAGAATCATTAATGCCAATATTCCTCAAATTATTCGACCAAATAGAATCAGAGGGGATGTCACCCAGTTAGTTTTACAAGGGCACATTTACCCTGATATCCAAACCACATAAAGATCCAACAAAGAAAGAGAAATACAGACCAATTTTCCATACGAACATAGATAAGATCCAATAAAATACTTGCAAACTGAAACCAAGAACACATCAAAAAGATCATCTATCATGATCAAGTAGGCTTTATCTCAGAGATGCAGGGATGGTTCAACATATGTAAATCGATAAATGCAATCCACCACATAAACAAACTGAAAGACAAAAAACACATGATCATCTCATTAGATGTAGAAAAGGCCTTTGACAAAATCCAACACCCTTTCGTGATAAAAGTCCTAGAGAGATTAGGGATACAAAGGATATCCCTAAACATAATAAAGTCAGTTTACAGAAAGCCCATAGTCAACATTAACTTAAATGGAGAGTAACTCAAAGCTATTCCACTAAAATCAGGATTAATACAAAGTTGTCTACAACATCCTTATCTATTAAATATAGTACTTGAAGCCTTAGCTAGAGCAATAAGACAATTGAAGGAGATCAAAGGTATAAAAATTGGAAAAGAAGTCAAAGCATTATTATTTGTAGATAATATGATAATATATGTAAGTGACCTCAAAAACAATACCAGGAAACTCTTACAGATGCTAAACACATTTAGCAAAGTAACTGTTTATATAAAATTAATACACAGAAATCAGTAGCCCTCCTATATACAAATGATAAATGGCCTGAGAAAGAAATAGGGAAATAATACCTTTCACAATAGCCTCAAGTGAAATAAAATATCTTAGAGTATATCTAACCAGGCCAGTGAAAAACTTGTATGATAAAAACTTTAGGACGCTAAAGAAATAAATTGAAGGAGTTATCAGAAAATGGAAAGATCTCTCATGCTCATGGATCTATATGAATAACAGTAAAAACAGTTATTCTACCAAAACCTATCTACAGATTCAATGTAATTGTCATCAAAATTTCAATACAGTTCTTCACAGATCTTGAAAGGACAATTCTCAACTTCATATGGAGACACAAAAACTCAGGATAGCTAAAATAATCCTGAATAATAATAATAACTTGGTGTAGGAGGTCCTTCTTTCTATGTCTTGCTTATATTCGTTAATGAATAAAGAAACTGCCTTGGGCAGAACGTAGGTAGGTGGAGAGGATTGGATTGAATGCTGGGAGGAAGAAGGGCAGAGTCAGAGAGATAAGCCATGGATCTGCCAGAGACAGATGCTGGTAATTTTACTCAGTAAGCCACTGTCACGAGGTGATACACAGATTAATAGAAATGGGTTAAATTAAGATGTTAGAATTAGCAAATAAGAAACTAGAGCTAATGGGCCAAGCAGTGATTTAATTAATACATTTTCCATGTGGTTATTTCAGGACTAAGCTAGCTGGGAGGCCAGGATAAACGAGTGCTCCCTCCCCCCCGAAACAATTGACGTTCCAACATTGTTGACTATATCCATGTAAAACCTTAATAAGTTTTATAAGGAATTCTAGACACAAAAATAGAGTTTAACACAGCTTTTTGCTGTTTGCTAGTGGCGTGCCACAGCTCCTTAAAGAGAGGTTTTCCTGACTCAGCTATAGCAAAATAAAAAAAGCTGTGAAGTTTTAAAAAGCTGACTTTCTGGGCTATGCTGCTAGTAGGACCACTGGCTTTTGCAGGAGACAGAGCATTTGGGTGGGATTTGTGAGTAAAGTGCTACATCTTGCTTGATGGCAACATGGACTTACTGTGTACCTGGAAGTGGGGTGGTGTGCACAAGCAGCTCAGAGGCACAAGCATCTCTGCCATGCTGAACTGTGCAGAGCAAGCAGGAATTACCGTATTTATCATAGTAATAGCACATCTTAAGTTTTAGACTGGGCAGGCAAACAGGAAGTACCATATTACTTCTAACAATGGTGCAGCTGAAGTTTTGAAGAAGCACTTAGCATTGTAAGAAGTGTTCCTGGACAGTAAAGAATTACAGATTCACAATAGGACAGATTCAGACATAAACAACCTCTAATGGGTCACAGTGTTGGATAAATGTACATAGGCTTGGGAGAGAGAAGAAAAAGAGTATAGAGAGTTGGAAAAGAAGTAAACCATTAAAAATGTCTTTAAAGAGAAAGAGTACGGATAGTCATAGATTAAAAGGAGTAAAGAAAGATAAGCTATGTAAAAAAAGGAAATTCACAGAGAGTCATGGATTATGTATATTGTGTTTTTTGATTTTTTTTTTTTACTGTGAAAGAGCTAAGTACAGGGAGACATTTCATTTAGCTAAACCAGGATATGTGTTCTAAAGGTATCTTGATTCCAAAATTTGAGTCTAAGGATATGTTGCTTTGGAAAAGAGGTTTTTCTTTTGTTTCCACAGAAGATGAGAACCTGTGGAATACTTCCAGACAAATATGGTTTGATAGACCACATTCCCTGGAAAGGTTGCCATGAACAACCACAAAAAATTACTTTGCCCAACTGCTGACTGAGATGAACCTAGCACACAGGATATACCATGAAAGACCTGATATACAGTGCCCACAAACATCAGGAAGAAGTATGGACAAAACTACGTCCATATTCCTAAATATTGTTTATACATGTTCTTTTATATTTAAAGGGGATATGATATAGATATGAATAATTTGCATTGGTACAGATCTTGGTTTATTGATACAAATTTAAGATTAATCTTGTTGTATGTATATTTCTGCTCTTGATTAAGGTATTGTGTTTGTGTAGTTCATTTAAAAAATGTAATGTATAATTTAAAAATATAGGTTAATAGATAATCATCTATAATAGTCAAGTTTGTAGTCATGTTAGTTAGATTTTCTAAGTATATAGAGGTATATTTCAGTTAGATAGGTATTCTTCAGATCTTTCAGAGATCTTCAGAATATGGCATTTAAAATGTTTAAGAACTTAAGACTTTTCATGACAGTGAGACACATCTGCTCCTGGCAGCACCAAGCTACTTCAAGAGGAATATGGGCATCGAAGAGGCTCCTTATGGAGTTGGTTAGCCATTTGGGCAAGAAACTGCTCTTGCCTGGACTGCTGAACTGGACATGCAGGACCCACTGAGCAATGACTGCTGAATTTGCCTAAAGTTGAGACAATCCTTCAGGGTTCCTGCTTCATGAAAGAGTCTGCCAGATATTCTGCAGGACACAGAAGAAAGTGACTGAAAACTGCCCATGTAGGCAGAACTGTCTTTGAAATTTCCTGATTTATGGAAAAGTCTGCTGGATACTATGGGCCTGTAGGCTGAAGATGGATGCCCTAACGGTACAGAAGAACTTTGGGTGACTGTCCAGGCAGTAAGATGTCTCTGGCAATTCTAGAGTTTTTTGCTTATAATGTAATTCCTGTTTACTTAGGTAATATTATATCCTTCTGGGGTCTTTGATGGAGTTAAAGAATAGATAGATAGTTATAGTTTTCCTTAGTTATGATAAAAGATAAAGTAGAAGTATTGTAACTGTAATTCTTGTTTGATACCTGTTATATGTAATTTTACTATGTTAAAGTTAAAACCTTTTTATTTAAACAGAAAAGGGGAGGTGATGTGGGAGTACCCTCTGTGTGTTGCTTGTATTGGTTAATGAATAAAGAAACTGCCTTGGCCTGATAGGGCAGAACTTAGGTAGGTGGGGAAGATGGAACTGAACACTGGGAAGAAGAAAGCAGAGTCAGAGAGCAAGCCATGGATCCTCAGCCTGAGACAGATGCCTGTTAGAACTTTACCCGGGAAGCCACTGCCACATGGTGATATACAGATTAATAGAAATGGGTTAAATTAATGTAAAAATTAGCCAATAAGAAACTAGAGCTAATGAGCCAAACAGTGATTTAATTAATACAGTTTCTGTGTGGTTATTTATGAAGGGGAGGAATATGATAAAATATATTTAAATTTAAATTAATTTTAAATAATAAAAAACATAAAAAGAAAAGAAAGTAAATATAATATAAGGAAAAGATAATGATAGGCATTGTGGAATATGCCTGTAATCCCAGAATTTGGGAGCTAGAAGGAGAAGATCCAGAATTTAAGACAGAGCCTAAATTACACAGTCAGTGAAGAGATGCTGGCCTACTTGAACATGTGGCTCTGGCAGGCCTTGCCCTTCTCTTCCATTCCCCCTGCCTTGCTAAAGTTATATTGCATTTCCTAAGCTGGCCACCAAAGTCTATTCCCTTATTTA
This sequence comes from Arvicola amphibius, assembly GCF_903992535.2. Lineage (NCBI taxonomy): Eukaryota > Metazoa > Chordata > Mammalia > Rodentia > Cricetidae > Arvicola > Arvicola amphibius. The sequence continues at coordinate 94,345,651 of NC_052065.1, read as the reverse complement.
GCCATTTCCTCCTCCTGAAGCTTACTACCAATGTCCAGCAACCAGAAGCCCCCTTTGGCTCACCTAATTAACATGCCCAATTAAAATTAAACATCTCATCCTAACACAGGGTTTCCACCTTTACCTTTATAAACTGCCATTTGCCTATATGCCATGTCTGTCTCCCCTCTATCCAGAGGCAGTTATTTGTTCATCCAGGACACATACCCTGGCATCCTTTCCTTTGTCCTGTCCATCTTCTCCTTTGTCCCCTATCTCCTTCACCACTGCATCCTGCCCATTTAACTTTTTCTCCTCTTAAAATTACACATGCAGACCAATGACTCAAGGCAATGAACACTTACAAGTGAAGATGAATGGATTGTGTGACACAACAGGCCACACCACAGCTTCCATGACAAGATTCTCCTACTTTTGTTTTGTTGTTTGTTTTTGTTTTATTTGTTTGGTTGGTTGGTTTTTCTTTTAAATTTTGTTTTGATTGGGGAGTGGTTGGAAGGACAGAGGGCAGATGTGAGGGGACAAGGAGATAAGTGGGATCAGAATGCATGATGTGAAATCTACAAAGAATCAATAAAATTAAAAAAAAATCCTTAAACTTGCAAGGTCATTTGCTGCTTTTTTCTACCAGAGTCAGAAAACAGTCACTTTAACTTTTCCTTCCCACTTAATAAAAGACCTCCCGGTGAAAACAGGTGTTTGGGTTTGTTTTGTGCCTAACGTAGGTTACAGGAGGGAACCCATGCTATGTGGGTCCCCTTCAGTGAGTATGAGGTTAGCCTGAATTATATGATATCCTGTCATGAGAGAAGAAAAAAATAATTTTAAAAATCAATTTGAAATTTCAGAAAAGTGAAACTTAGTCAAAATTCTAAAGCTTCACTAATAAAATGGATCAAGTCAAAGACAAAATATCAGATAGATAAAATTAATAAATCAGGGCATTTAGGTACCAACAAATATGAAATAAAAAATATGAAGATACCATAAGCTCTATGGAACACCAATAAAAGAACAAATTTATGAATCATGGGAATTGAATAAATATAAGAACTTCAGGCTAAAGTAATAAACAATGTGTCTGTTCAAAAACTATAGCACAAAAATTTGTACATCTAGATAAAGAAATAACCACGCTGTATCAGAACTGCCTTTAGAATATAAAACGAGCAAGATCAGAAAAAACCTGCCTATGTCGTGCAACACTTAAAACATTAAACAGAGAGAACAAAGAGAAATATTCAAAGCTACATGAAAGTTGCATAAAGGCATATATAAACACAAACCCATGAGAACTAGAGTAGATTTTGTAACAGGAATTCTAAAGTCAAGGAGATTACCAGAACAATGTATTCCAAGCATTTAAAGATAATAACTGCCACCCATATTACTTTATCTAGCAAAATTATCTGTTGCGGTTTAATGCGAAACACTTCTCACAGATGCATGAGTTTGAATGATTGTTCCCTAGTTGGTAGTGCTCTTTGGGAAGGCTGTGGCACTGGAGGAACTGGGTCACCGGGAGTCCCACTTCTCTCTCTGCTTCCTGAGTGTAGATGCAATGTAACCTACTAGCTCCTCTTATTATCATCATTTCTCTTCTGCTTGCTGTTATGTCTTCCTCACCATTTTTGAACTGTTTGCTATCAGAACTGTAAACAAAAATGATGTGGGATTTCCCTCTGTATGCTGTGATTACCATTAATGCATAAAGAAACTCTTTTGGGCCTGTTGATAGGGCAGAACTTAGGTAGGTGAGGAAAACTAAACTGAATGCTTGGAGGAAGAAGGCAGAGTCAGAGAGACACCATGGATCCACGGGAGACTGATGCAGGATAAAACTTTAGCCAGTAAGCCACAGCCACGTGGCGATATACGGATTAGTGGAAATTGGTTAAATTAAGATGTAAGAGTTAGCCAATAAGAAGCTAGAGCTAATGGGCCAAGCAGTGATTTAAATAATACAGTTTCTGTGTTATTATTTCGGGTGTAAGCAGCAGGGTGGCTAGGAAGAACAAGCAGCCCCTCCTCCAAAACAAAACTGTTTATCCTTTAAGTTGCTTTTGTCAGGATATTTTATACAGCAAGTAGAAAGTAAAAAAGACATGATCTGTTATAATTTAATAGGGAAGAAAAATGTTCCAAAACAAATTGAAGCAATTCATGACCACAAAACCAGCACTCCAGATATTACTTGAAGGAGTCATTAAGACTGAAGATAAATATAAATATAATAATGAATCATGATAGATAAGTAGTTAAGTAAATGAGATTTAGGAAGACACCAAGTGCCACCAAATCAACAAAACAACAGAAATTCATGTATATTATTCAAACTTAGACTATTCATGGATTACATTACTCAAAACACAACTGACAGATATACTTAAAAACAGGATCCATCAATTTGTTGTCTTTGATTTTACTATCAAAGTTAAATGCAATGTTAGGGCAAATGGACGCATAAAATGCATTCCAAGTGAATAGCACTAGAAATAAACAGGACAATGATAACATTGTGTGACAAAACAGACTTCAAGGAAAAATTAGTCTGAAGAGACTTATAAAAAAAGGACACTTCCTATTGAATAAGGGAACAGTCCATAGAAAGGATTACAGTCCTCAGCATATATTCACTGAACACTAGTTTGAAAAAATTTAATGAAAAGAAAGACACCACTGAAAGTAAAGGAAAAATAACTTTTAAGGCACCACTAGTGGGTAATTAAAACACCTCACTCTTAACAGTACACAGTAATACTGACCAAAATAAACAGATAAACTCCCAAGTTAAATGACATCATATAACAAATTGACCTAAAAGACATATGCAGAACATCCATCCAAATACTGTAGAATATATTCTTCTCAGGATCCCATGGAACTTTCCCTAACATAGAACATATAATAGGTTACAAACTAAGTCTTAGAAACTATAGAAATGTTGAAATAATGTCTTACACCATATTTAACCACAATGGAACATAACTAGAACCCAACCACAGCTGAAACTAAAGAAAAAACACACACTCATAGAGATGAAGTCCCAAAAAAGTCAAGAATAAAAAAAATTAAATTCCAAGAATTAAATGAAAATACAACACACCTAAACCCAGGGATACAATAAAAACAGTAATAAAAGGCAAGTTTCTGGCTATGAGTGCCTGCCTACATTAGAAAACCCAGAGATAGCTCTATAAATAATTGGATGTTGTACCTTAGATTCTTGGAAAAAACTAGCATAAGCCAAACTGAAAATTATTAGACTGAAAGATATCATCAAGATGGGAGCAGAAATGAATGAAATGAAAAATTTCAAAAATAAGTCACTTTTGCCTAAGATTAAGAATCAGCTGCTTCTTCCACGAATGGATGAGCATGGACTGAACACATATATATCTTTACTTTTCATATCCATATTAGCTCTGAATATTAGGTCTGAGTAGATAACTGGGAATGTTGGATATGATAAGGGAACCATAAAGGGAGTGGAGAAAAATGAATTGAAGTGGTTCCACTTAAAATACGGTTGAACAAAAAAAAAATCAAATTTTAAAAAGTCACTTCTGCCCACTGCACCCAATAGGTCAGAAACACTGCACTCCAAGATGGGATTGCTTCTAAGTGTTGAAACTGGAGTGACATCAGACTGTACTTTCCTTGTCTTTCACATAAACTCAGACAGCAAACTCATTGGAAACAAGCAACTGCTGCCCATCAGAAGTCAGTTCATTCCGGAGGCATCACAATCCCTAACTTCAAACTCTGCTACAGAGCTAGAGTACTGAAAACAGCCTGGTATTGAAATAAAAACAGACAGAAGGACCATGGAATTGAATTGAAGACCTGGATATCAATCTACACATCTTCCAACACCTGTGTTTTGGCAAAAAAAAAAAAATCAAATGGGAAAAAGAAAGCATATTTAACAAATGGTGTTGGCATAACTTAATATCAACATATAGAAGAATGAAAATAGATCCATATCTATCACTATGCACAAAACTCAAGTCCAAATGGATCAAAGACCTCAACATAAAGCCACACTGAATCTCACAGAATAGAAAGTGGGAAGTACACTTGAACGCATTGGCACAGGAGACTACTTCTTAAATATAACCCCAGTAGCACAGACACTGAGAGAAACAATTAATAAATGGAACCTCCTGAAACTGAAAAGCTTCTGAAAAGCAAAGGACATAGTCAATAAGACAAAACGACCATCTACAGAATGGGAAAAAAATCTTCACCAACCCCACATAAAACAGAGGTCTGATCTCTAAAATATACAAAGAACTCAAGAAATTGATAATCAAAAGAACAAATAATCCAATTAAAAATGGAGTACAGACCTAAACACAGAACTCTCAATAGAGGAATCTAAAATGGCTAAAAGACATTTAAGGAAATGCTCAATATCTTTAGCTATCAGAGAAATGCAAATCAAAACAATTCTGAGATTCTATCTTATAAGAATGGCCAAGATCAAAAACACCGATGACAACTTATGCTGGAAAGGTTGTGGGGAAAAGGGAACACTTCTGCATTGCTGGTGGGAGTGCAAGTAGATACAGCCCCTTGGGATGTCAGTGTGATGATTTCTCAGATTAGGAAACAACCTTCCTCGAGACCCAGTAATACCATTCTTGGGTACATATACAAAGGATGTTCAATTGTGCCACAAGGACATGTGCGCAACTGTGTTCATAGCAGCATTGTTTGTCATAACCAGGACCTGGAAACAACCTAAATGCCTCTTGACCAAAGAATAGATAAGGAAAATGTGGTACATTTACACAATGGAGTACTACACAGCAGAAAAAAATAACATCTTGAAATTTGCAGGCAAATGGATGGAGCTAGAAAACATCATATTGAGTAAGGTAACCCAGTCCCAGAAAGACAATTATCACATGTACTAACTCATAAGTGGTTTTTAAACATAAATCAAGGAAAACCAGTCTATAATTCACAATCCCAGAGAACCTAGACAACAATGAGGACCCTAAGAGAGACATACATGGATTTAATCTACATGGGAAGTAGTAAAAGACAAGATCTCCTGAGTAAATTGGGAGCATGGGGACATTGGGAGAGGGTTGAAAGAGAGGGAAGAGGGAGAGGAGAGGAGAGAAAAATATAGAGCTCAATAAAATCAATTTAAAAAAGAAAAAAGAAGTCATTTCAAATGATTTACCACTTGAAAGACAAAATGTATAGGTATTCTGGATGAGGCCATCTATTACTTCAAGACAAATATGAAATATTTTAACAATATTTTAAATCTATTACTTAAATATAAACTTTATATAGAGAGAATATATAGATTAATGTAAAGTCTTCAGGTGCTCTAACACATACACACCTCCAGTATGAGGATAAGTGGTTAGGGATTTTGCACTCTTAGGCATATTTTTCAGACTTTATTGACTTAGTAAAGCTATCTTGAAGAAGAAACTGAACTTAATTTTAAGAAAACAAAAAAAGAAAGAAAAAAATAAAAGAGGAAAATCTCTTTTAATGTTTTCCCCTATTTTTCTTTCCCTAGCAATCCAACAAGAAATAGTCAAAACAATCCAATACAATAAAGATACTTCCGGAAGCATTACCATCCCTGACTTCAAACTCTATTACAGAGTTACAGTAATGAAAACAGCTTGGTATTGGCATAAAAACAGAGACGTTGACCAATGGAATAAAATCGAAGACCCGGATATTAACCCACAAACCTATGAATACCTGATTTTCGACAAAGGAGCTAAAATTATACAATGGAAGAAAGAAAGCATCTTCAATAAATGGTGCTGGCATAACTGGATGTTAACCTGTAGAAGAATGAAAATAGATCCATATCTATCACCATGCACAAAACTCAAGTCCAAATGGATTAATGACCTCAATATATACCCGACCACACTGAACCTGTTAGAGGAGAAAGTGGGAAGTAGACTGCAACACATGGGCACAGGAGACCACTTTCTACCTAGAATCCCAGTAGCACAGACATGAAGGGCAACACTGAATAAATGGGACCTCCCGAAACTGAGAAGCTTCTGTAAAGCAAAGGACACTGTCACTAAGACAAAAAGGCATCCTACTGAATGGGAGAAGATCTTCACCAACCCAGCATCAGAACTGAACAGAGAATTCTCAACAGAAGAAATTCAAATGGCTGAAAGACACTTAAGGTCATGTTCAACTTCCTTAGCGATCAGGGAAAGCAAATTCAAATAACTTTGAGATACCATCTTACACCTGTCAGAATGGCTAAAATCAAAACCACCAATGATAGCCTATGCTGGAGAGGATGTGGAATAAGGGGAACACTCATCCACTGCTGGTGGGAATGCAAACTTGTGCAACCACCTAGGAAATCAGTGTGGCATGTTCTCAGAAAATTGGGAATCAATCTACCTCAGGATCCAGCAATACCACTCTTGGGAATATACCCAAGAGATGCCCAATCACACTACAAAAGCATTTGTTCAACTATGTTCATAGCAGCATTATTTGTAATAGTCAGAACTAAAAAAACAACCTAGATGCCCCTCAATGGAAGAATGGCTAAAAAAAAGTGTGGAATATATACACATTAGAGTACCACTCAACGGTAAAAAAACAATGACATATTGAATTTTGCATGCAAATGGATGGAAATAGAAAACACTATCCTGAGTGAGATAACCCAGACCCAAAAAGATGAATATGGTATGTACTCACTCATTAGTGGACTCTAGCCGCAAACAAAGGACATTAAGTGTACAGTTTACAAGCCGAGAGAAGCCAAATAAAAATGTGAACCCAAAGAAAAACATATATAGATCCTCCTGGAAATTGGAAGCAAACAAGATCACCAGGCAAAAGTTGGGAGCATGGTGGAGGGGATAGGGGTAGGAGTGAGTTTGGGGGAAGGGGTGAGGGGGGAGAGAAGGGAGAAAGGAAAGATTGGGGAGAGCTTGGGGGAGTGGGAGGGTGGAGATGGAGGAAGGACAAATATAGGAGCAGGGAAGAAGATATCGTCATTAAGGGAGCCATTTTAGGGTTGGCAAGAGACTTGGCTCCAGTGGGGATCCCAGGTGTCCACGGGGATGTCCCCATCTAGGTCCTTGGCAGCAGAGGAGAGGGTGCCTGAACTGGCCTTGCCTCACTATCACACTGATGATTATCTCAAATATCACCATAAAATCTTTGTCCGGCCATGGATGGAGATTGAGATCCTCATCAGAGCAATGGACTGAGCTACCAAGGTACAGTTTAAGAGCTGAAGAAGGTAGAAGATGAGCAAGGAAGTCAGGACCGCGAGGGGTTGGTCCACCCACTGAGGCAGTGTGCCTGATCTAATGGGAGCTCACCAAATCCAAATCCAGCTGGACTGGGACTGGTTGAGCATGTGATCAAACCAGATGATTTGAATGTGGCTGCCAATGGGGGTGGACTGAGAAGCCATCAATAATGGCACTGGGACCTGTTTCTACTGCATGTACTGGCTTTTTGGGGCCCTAGTCTATTTCAATGCACAGCTTCCTAGGCCTGGATGAAGAGAGGAGGGCCTTGGACTTCCTACAGGCAGGGTACCCTGCCCTCTCTTAAGGAGGGAGGGGGAGGGAGTAAGGTGAGTAGGGGAGTGGGAAGGGAATGGGAGGAGAGGAAGTGTAAATTTTTGAACGGAAAAATAAAAAAAGGAAAATAGGAAAAAAGGAAAGGAATTTGATTTTAAAAAGGATGAAATAAGGACCACTTTTGAAAAATAAACGTCAACATTTCCAAACAATCTTGGTTTTAGGAGTGTTTTGTTGTTGTTTATGTTTTTTTTGTAAATGTATGTGTTTCTAGAGATGCATGACAATTGCTAATGGCCTCTTGTCTATACCTGATAGTTAAGTGCTAATCAGTACCCAGTTAAGCAGTAATCAGGAACAGGCATTCCCTTTGTTTTTAAACTTCCTCATTGATGAACAAATTACAGATGGTTGTTGTCAGATATTTGGTCAAAAGTGAGACCCCAGCCCTCTAACACCCCTATATACAAGGAGTCTGGGATGATTGGAAGCATCACCCTAGTCCCTAACATCCATCCTAAGCCCCTTCCCCCTGGGAGTTGCCTTGGTTGAGACTCCACCTCCGGGAAGCCTGCCAAGTGCTGACCCTCTCCAGGAAGGGTCAGGACCACTCTCACAGGCTAGTTAACATATGCTCACAGGTTTTGCATAGTCTCTCCCTGTCTCCCCACCCCCTTCCCGTCTCCTGCAGCATGTTCCTGAGAACCCAGGAGCGTTGCATTCATTAAACGTGGGCATCTTTGATTTGCTGTAATCTGGTCTAATTCAGACTAGATTAGATGAATAATCAAACTAGGATATATACATATATATATGTGTGTGTGTATGTATGTATGTATATATACACATATATACGTGTATATATATACACACACACACATATATATGTGGAAGTGAGTCGGTGCAGAGAAAGAGAGAGAGAGAGAGAGAGAGAGAGAGAGAGAGAGAGAGAGAGAGAGAGAGAGATTTTAGAGAGATTTTATTCAGTTGTAATGTAAGTATGTAATTTGCAGGACGGTGGATGAAACTGAAAAATATACTGAGTAAAATAACCCAGGCCTAGAAAGATAAAAACTATATGCCCGCTCTCATAGGTAGACCATAGCTTTGAATTTCTTTATTTAAATTTGAGTGTCTCTAAAGGCCAGGACACTGCAGAAGGCCATTATGGGCGGGGAGAGAAGAGACCTTAAATGAAGTGTGTGGGAGAACACTGAGGATCCATCAATTAAAGTGGGGCTTAGAAGGGTTTAGGAAAGAGAGGGTAAGGGATGGCTAGACAATGCTAAAGTTGCATTAAAAAGCCATGTCTTTCCGGGCAGTGGTGGTGCACAACTTTAATCCCAGCACTGGCGAGGCAGAGGCAGGCAGATCTCTGTGAGTTCAAGGCCAGCCTGGTCTACAAAGTGAGTTCCAGGACAGCCAGGGCTGTTACAAAGAAACCATGTCTTGAAAAACCAAAACCAACCAAACAAAAAAAACCAAGCCATGCAAACTGCTCTTGTTCCCATCCCCAACCACTCTCAGTCATGATCAGGTTTGGGGAGAGCAGAGGTGGAAAAGTACTGAGAGACTACTAGAAAAGGGGGAGGGGGCATTTCACAGCCTAGTAATAACAATAACCTGGCACAAGAGAATCTCCCAGGACTCTACAAGAAAGACCCCAGCTTAAACTCCTAGCAAAGCAGATATGTAGCCTGAACTGGCCATCTCCTGTGACTAGACTGGTGCCTGGACCAGTTGTCATCAGTGAGGCTGCATCCAGGAACTAAAGGAAACAGATACAGACCCACAGCCAAATATTAGGCAGATTCGAGGAATGCTACTGAAGAGGAGGAGAAATTGTAAGAGCCAGAGGGGTCAAGGACATCTTAAAAAAACTCACAGAATCAACAAACCTGGGCTCATGGGGCTTACAGGGACTGAACTGAAAACGAGGGAGCCTGCATGCGGCTGACCTAGACACTCTGCGTATATGTGACAGTTGTATAGTTTGGTCCTCTTGTGGGAGTGGTTTCTGGTGGGTTTGGCTGGGGGTGGCTATCAGTTAAGGATCCCTATATAAGCTTCCCCTGACATGATAAAGGGGGCATTCTTGTTTCAAGGATGACCCGTGTCTCTGTCTGTGTGTCTTTGTGTGTTTCAATTTCCAGGCCCTCCCCAAGGCTCACGAATGGTCCTGTAGTGCAGGTGCCACAATACAGGAGTAGCACTGTGCTGTCATGTATTACTGGCATGCACTATAAGTGGAGGTCCCACCAAGATAGGAAACTAGGGAACAGTGAGAGGTCGCCCTTTTCCATGAAGCAGGAAATTTCAAAGACAGTTCAGTCACTTTCTTCTGTATCCTACAGAATGTCTTGCAGACTCTTTCATGTAGCAGGTACCCTGAAGGATTGCCACACCAACCCCAGTAGATTCTGTGTGACAAGTTCCACAGACTCAGACATTAGACTCCAAAGGGAGGAGGTCTACTGGGAGTGGTTGTGGAACTCTCTAGCTGGAGAGAAACTATTGAGCCATAATTCTCATGGCAGTTTGTCTGGTTCTATTTCCTTTTAATATTTACAAGATGTTCCTGATAGCCTGGGCAGAGAATAAGCCACTTGAATTGGGGATACTGGCCATGACCTCTTCTCTAAGAGATTTAATGCTTTGCTTCATAATCATTTACATAATTATAAAATAATACTCTGATAGAATATCCTCCCAACAATATATGAATTTGTATGGCTATGAATGAGTAGATGAGGTTGGCTTTGACATTGAGGTATAGAAAGCATTGTTTAAGTAGTTTTAAATTGAACTTTGAGGATCTTTAATAAGACAAAAGTTAGATGATAGATAAGAATTACACATGAAAATTTATGAACTTGATCTGGCCCTAAGATTCATCCCTTAATTATAAGTAATTTTTTGTACTGGTTTAGTGTCATAATTGGTTCTACGAACCCATTGTTTAGTAAGTAAGATGTTATCTGTTTAAGTCATAGTTGATTCTTTGAACCCACTGTTCAGGAAATGTAATACCTGATTGATTTTATGCTTTCCCGTGCCAAATGATTTAATTGTTCTTTGTAACTGCTTCATTGAACACATCTTTTAAGAATTGTGATACCTGTTCTTCTTGTATAAAACCCTTTTTTGAGAACTGCACAATACACTCAGATTCAAACTGCCTCTGTGTTTGTTTCTGTTTGTCACCACCGAATCCTTAGCCACTAAGTCTTCAAGAAACCATGTCCCACAAGACCTCCATACCCGGCTGGGGTGGTCAGTTGCAAAGGACCATCTCACCTTTAGGCAAGTTCAGCAGTCATTTCTCTATAGGTCATGCATGTCCAGTGAAGCAGTTCAGGCAAGAGTAGTTTCTTGACCAAATGGCTAAGGAGCCTCTTGCATGCCCATCTTTATCTCGAAGTAGTTGGTGCTGCCAGGAGCAGATGTGTCTCACTGTCATGAAAAGTCCTAAATTTTTAAAACATTTAAATGCCATATTCTGAAGGTCTCTGAAAGATTTGAAGAATGCCTAACTAACTGAAATATATCTCTATACATATAGAAAATCTAACTAACATGACTACAACCTTGACTAGTATAGAGGATTATCTATTAACCTATATTTCTTAATTATACATTACATTTTTAAATGAACTACACAAACACAATACCTGAATCAAGATTGGAAATACATATACATATAACAAAATTGACCTTAAATTTATATCAATAAACCAAGATCCATACCAATCCAAATTATTCATATCTATATCATATCCCCCTTTAAATGTAAACAACCATATTTGGTAATATGGGCGTAGTATTGTCCACACTGCTTCCTGCTGATTGGGGGCACTGTTAATCAGGTCTTTTATGATGTATCCTGTGTGCTAGGTTCATCTCAGTCAGCAGTTGGGCAAAAAAAAGTTTTTGAGGGTATTTGTTCATGGTGACCTTTCAGGAGGCCTAGGTCCATGAAACCATATTGTTGTAGAAGCAACCCACAGGTTCTCATCTTCTGTGAAAACAAAAGAAGTAGGACTTCCATCACTGCTCAATTTTTTTTTGGAACAAGAGAAAAATTACAGAGTGGGAAACTTGTACAACCTCAAGGGATTCTACATGCCAACCAGCGTGGCTACATTACTCACTACAGTATTTGAGGGTCACCATAGTCATTATTTAGCTGAATGCTTCCATCACTGTCCTGGAGTTGTGGAGATAGAAGATTGTCCTCGTGATGTTCATGATGAAGGTTTTCCTTACTACAACTTTCTAGGGAAGAACTCATATCTCCCCCCTTTTCTTGGAGAGGGATTTTCTCATCATTTTCTTCTGGAATATGAGAAAAAAAACATGCAAGTGTAAGCACACATTGATTAGCTACACTCATCACAGTTTCAAAAAATAATTAAAAACACAGAAACAAGAAACCAAACTCAAAGTCAGTAGAATGAAACTTTAAAGAATAGAGCACAAATAAAAACAAAAATTTAAAAAGTAATGTAGAAGATCAATTTAAATTCACTTTGTGGGGTTCCTGGTGGTGTAAGCAGGGCTTGTCCCTAACACTTGGGCTGGCTTTCAAGAACCTATTTCCTATACTGCTTTGCCTCACCCAACCTTAATACAAGGGGAGGAGCTTAATCATACTTCAACTTGATATGCCATGCTTTGTTGACATCCATGGGAGGCCTGCCTTTTCAGAGAAGAAAGAGTGGGTTGGGGGAGGTTACACAGGAGGTGAGGGAAGGAACAGGAAGAGATGAGGTTGGTGAAACTGTGGTTGGTATGTTATTAAATGAAAAAAATTAATTAATAATAAACAAATAAAATAAAGGAAGGCATACATGATAAAAAGAGGATCAATTTTAAAAGAGTTGGGTTTTGAAAAGGATAAAGCTGACATTTAGCTAGACTAACAAAGACCAAGACCTAAGAACTGACAAATAACTAGCTAAAGAAAAAACTGAAAAAGGATACAATAGAAATTAAATACAAATGAGCCTAAGCGAATACTATGAATGATAATATACCCCGAAAAGGAAAACCTAAAAGAAATGGATAAATTTGTAATCATATGCAGCCTACAAAATGAGTCAAGAAGAAATAGAAAGTACAACTAGCAGTATTCAAAAACAGTTATGTAAAAAAATGTTCTGAACTTGACGGTTTACAACTGAATTCTAGAAATCAGTTAAAGAAGAGCAGTTTTCTGGAATCATTTCAAAAACTGTAATAAAAAGAACTTTGCCAAACTTCCTTTACAAAGCCAGAAAAGTTCTTATGACAAAACTAAAGAGTTAAAAGTAATTTATTTTAGTTTATATAGATAAGTGTTATGCCTGCATGTATGTATGTGGATCACATGCATGTCTGGTGCCCTTGGTGGCCAGATGCTTTGGAATTGGAATTACAGATGGTTGTGAGCCACCATGTGGCTACCCAGAACTGAACCCAGGTCCTCTGCAACAGCAGTAGGTGCTCTAAGCCACTATAGACATTTTCTTTTCCTTTGAAGGGTTTTTATTCCTATATTGTTGATGGAGCAGCGGAGGGCCGCTTCCTGCCACCCAGCTAGCTTTACCCAAAATAATTACACGGAAACTGTATTCATTTAAACACTGCCTGGCCCATTAGTTTCAGCCTCTTATTGGATAATTCTCACATCTTGCTTTAACCCATATTTAGTAATCTGCATAGCACCACGAGTTGGTTGCTTACCAGGAGAGATCTTAACCTGTGTCCGTCTTGGAGAGGAGAGGCATGGCGACTGCCTGAGATGTCTGCCTGACTCTGCTTTCTTTCTCCCACAATTCTGTTCTGTCTACTCCGCCTACCTAATTTTCTGTCCTAGGCAGTTGTCCTAATTTTCTGGCCAAGGCAGTTTCTTTATTAACCAATGAAAGTAACACATAGACACTCCTCCATCAGTATATGATGTTAAGTACGACTTAAAAACACTTGTTGGTTGCAAACACAATTTTTCATAATTTGACAGTCATTAATTTTTCTGAAATATTGTCAACAAGAGTAGAATTAATGAACTGCATATTAGTCATGCAGACTACAAATACATGGCCACCTAGAGATGTGCAATTAAATCAGATTTCTTTTTTATTATTTATTCTTCTCTCATACATTACATCTGATTGAAGTTTCCCTTCCATTTACTCCTCCCAGTCATCCCTCCGTGTCCCCTCTCCCTCAGATCCACTCCTCTGTTTCCCTTCAATAAAAGAGCAGGCATCCCAGAGATGTCAACAAACTTTTTTGGGGGAGGGAGGGGGTTCTCTGTGTAGCTTTGGAGCCTGTCCTGAAATTTGCTCTGTGGACCAGGCTGGCCCCGAACTCACAGAGATCTGCCTACCTCTGCCTCCAAGTTCTGGGATTAAAGGTGTGTGCTGCCACCACCACTCAACTTAAAAAAAAATTTGAACCAGTATTTCACTATGTCACTTTGGCGGTACTGAAACTCATCATGTAGAAGCTGGCCTCTAATTTCCCCAAATCAAATAACCTATTTCCTAAGTCCTGGAATTAATATGGACCACTATGCCTAGCTGGGTTTTGTTTGTTTGTTTTCGTTTTTAAGAGAGTATCATGAAGTTCAGACTAGTCTTAAAATTACAATTTTCTGGCCTCATTCTGTGTGTTCTCATGCCACAGCTCCATAATGTTAGCACAAAATTGCCTCATTTTATTTATACTGCTTTGGTCCGCTGAAACTAATTTCTGTTGTTGATGAGAACTGTTTATTAAGTTCTCTGAACAGTGATACTTTGAGATTCACCTGCCTCTGTCCCCTGCAACACTGTGGTTATCGACATGTACCAGATCTGATTCTTAACTGGGTGCTGGGTATTAAAATTAAGGACATCATTCTAAGGGGGTGGTTTGGCTCTCATCTCATCTCTTTGTCCCTTAAGCTGGGTGCTGGACAGTGACAAGTTATTTGTAAATGGCACAATTCAGACAATTGACCCTGCCCTGCCCTGCAGTTATAAATGTGTGAATCCCAATTTCCCCAGCTTTGAGATTGGTGATGTTCACCTGGTAAAGGAGGGTCTTAGGACACCCTTGACTGAAAGGGTTTGAGAGGTGGAAGCTGGGGGTGAGGTGGGGTAGAGGGCTCTCTAGTCTAGGCCTTAAGATACCCTTGACTGAAAGGGTTTGAGAGGTGGAAGCTTCAGAGCTGGGGGGTGGGGCGGTGTGTAGGGCTCTCTAGTCTACCCTGGTCACTAGATTGTGTCCTAGCCCTGCTAATATAGAATCAGTCCCTGGCTGAAGAGCTCTGCCTTCTTATCTCTGGAAATAGGACTGAGCTGTATTTGGCATTCCTCATTATACTAAAGCTTTTGAGTCTTGATATACCGACTTTGGTCATTCAATAGAAACTAGTACAGTGTTGTGTGCCTCTCTTTTAGTGTGTGATGCTCACCACCATTCTCAAATCCCCTAAAAGTAGCTGACTGGAAGGTGAAGATGCTCATAGTCTTATTTTACCTTTGCTGGGATTTTAAAAGTCAGGCTTTTATTTTTCCCCTGGGTTTCTAGAGTATCTAAGCTTCTGGAGCATCTTCATCTGTTGTCATTTGCTGCCAACAGAAATGGACTGAAGCTTTGAAATCAGAGTACCCTAAGAAAACATGACTTTCTAAGATTGGTTGTTTCCTTGTTGAAAACCACCATGCAAAAATATTTGTTGATATTTTGAACTTTTATTAATTTTTAATTGTTATTCCTAATCTGATCATAGTTCTAGAAGGTAACGTTTTGTTGTTGTTGTTCTTTCAGTCAAAATGGTTGACCAACTGGACATGTCTGAAATTGAAAAATTTGACAGATCAAAACTGAAAACAATAATTACCACAGAAAAAAATATGCTTCCATCAAAGGAAAGTTAGTCATGGAGGTTTCTAGTTGAGAGGAACAGTGGTGAAAGTTAGCATAGTCAGTTAATAAACCTATGTAGTAGTGAGAGAATTATGAAAATTAATGAAGCAGTTAAAATATCAAGTAGTTGTCTTTTTATTTAGATAATGTACATGGTTTTCCTGCTAGGCTGCAGTAATAATGGTATCTAGATTCATTTCTTCTTACAAAATTACTAAAATTACATTAAAGCTAATTTTAGAATATTGGATGTGGCACTATATAAATCTCGATTTTGCCCCGGTTTTATTTAAATGTGAATGTTAGACATTTTCCAGGATGCAACAGTTTGAATCAATGCTTTCACACAAAAAACTGTGCGACGTGTAGTTTAGGTCTTCTAGAAATAGCTATAAAATAAGGTGGAAGACTAAGTTTACAGTTTGTGTGTGTTCCAGCTTCCCAGATTCAAAGGATCAGTTTGCTCTTCAGAATAACAACCTCCTGGAGAAACTCAAAGTGAACTTTTAAAAGCTGAGTAGCATTTTCGTCTTGTCAGCTCTAATTGAGAACTCAAGAATTCAAAATATCATCTGAAAAGATGAAACTTCCTACTCGTCTAAGGATAGAACCGAAGGAAATTCTTACGTATTTCTCATTCATGGAACACTCTGTGGACAATAACAATAGTTCAACAATATTTAAATCCATTACTTAAATATAAACTTTATATAATATAGAGAATATATAGATTATTGTAAAGTCTTCAGGTGCTCTAACACATACACACCTCCAGTATGAGGATAAGTGGTTAGGGCTTTTGCATTCAAAGGCATGTTTATCAGCCTTCAGTGACTTAGTAAAGCTATGTTTTAGAAGAAACTGAACTTAATTTTAAGAAAACCAAAAAAAAAAAGAAAGAAAGAAAAAAATAAAAGAGGACAATCCCTTTTAATGATTTTTTTTTCTATTTTTCTTTCCCTTGGCCATCCAACAAGAGAAAAAGTTTGCTAAAGAAACATAAAATGAGGAATACTTTTGAAGAATAAACTTCAACATTGGCAAACAATCTTGGTTTTAGACTTTTTTGTAATCGTATGTGTTTCAAGAGATGCATGACAATTGCTGATGGGCTCTCGCCTATACCTGATAGTTAAGTGCTAATCAGTACCCAGTTAAACAGTAATCAGGAACAGGCATTCCCTTTGTTTTTAAACTTCCTCATTGATGAACAAATTACAAATGGCTGTTGTCAGATATTTGGTCAAAAGTGAGACCCCAGCCCTCTAACACCCCTATATACATGGAGTCTGGGATGATTGGAAGCATCACCCTAGTCCCTGGCATCCATCCTAAGCCCCTTTACCCTGGGAGTTGCCTTGGTTCAGACTCCACCTCTGGGAAGCCTGCCAAGTGCTGACCCTCTCCAGGAAGGGTCAGGACCACTCTCACAGGCTAGTTAACATATGCTCACAGGTTTTGCATGATCTCTCCCTGTCTCCCCACCCCCTTCCCGTCTCCTGCAGCATGTTCCCAACAACCCAGGAGCGTTGCATTAATTAAACGTGGGCATCTTTGATTTGCTGTAATCTGGTCTAATTCTAGTTATTTTGAGTGGGTGGAGAAGCTCGTCTTATGATTTTTCCTAACAGATGGAGGTTTCCTACCAAAAGGGTCTGTTTTTCTGGCAGCACAGGACCCAGGGCCACGTGCTGGAAAACACCCTTCCTGAGCACCCTCTCTGCCAGACTGGATCAACTTCATCTTTGGAAGTTACCCTTTTCATTATGCTGGTAGGGTACCCAGGGTGACCCATTCACTTTGGGTTTTTGGCTGAACTTGCATATCCATGTTCACTGTGTCCATAGTCACAAAAGTTAAATGGAATCAGATTCGATTAGATGTTTGTCAATAGTTATATGAATAATCAAACTGGGATATATACATATATATATGTACGTATACATATAAACACACATATATACATGTATACACACACATATGTGGAGGTGAGTCGGTGCAGAGAAAGAGAGAGAGAGAGAGAGAGAGAGAGAAAGAGAGAGAGAGAGAGAGAGATTTTAGAGAGATTTTATTCAGTTGTAATGTAAGTATGTAATTTGCAGGACGGTGGATGAAACTGAAAAATATACTGAGTAAAATAACCCAGGCCTAGAAAGATAAAAACTATATGCCCGCTCTCATAGGTAGACCATAGCTTTGAATTTCTTTATTTAAATTTGAGTGTCTCTAAAGGCCAGGACACTGCAGAAGGCCATTATGGGCGGGGAGAGAAGAGACCTTAAATGAAGTGTGTGGGAGAACACTGAGGATCCATCAATTAAAGTGGGGCTTAGAAGGGTTTAGGAAAGAGAGGGTAAGGGATGGCTAGACAATGCTAAAGTTGCATTAAAAAGCCATGTCTTTCCGGGCAGTGGTGGTGCACAACTTTAATCCCAGCACTGGCGAGGCAGAGGCAGGCAGATCTCTGTGAGTTCAAGGCCAGCCTGGTCTACAAAGTGAGTTCCAGGACAGCCAGGGCTGTTACAAAGAAACCATGTCTTGAAAAACCAAAACCAACCAAACAAAAAAAACCAAGCCATGCAAACTGCTCTTGTTCCCATCCCCAACCACTCTCAGTCATGATCAGGTTTGGGGAGAGCAGAGGTGGAAAAGTACTGAGAGACTACTAGAAAAGGGGGAGGGGGCATTTCACAGCCTAGTAATAACAATAACCTGGCACAAGAGAATCTCCCAGGACTCTACAAGAAAGACCCCAGCTTAAACTCCTAGCAAAGCAGATATGTAGCCTGAACTGGCCATCTCCTGTGACTAGACTGGTGCCTGGACCAGTTGTCATCAGTGAGGCTGCATCCAGGAACTAAAGGAAACAGATACAGACCCACAGCCAAATATTAGGCAGATTCGAGGAATGCTACTGAAGAGGAGGAGAAATTGTAAGAGCCAGAGGGGTCAAGGACATCTTAAAAAAACTCACAGAATCAACAAACCTGGGCTCATGGGGCTTACAGGGACTGAACTGAAAACGAGGGAGCCTGCATGCGGCTGACCTAGACACTCTGCGTATATGTGACAGTTGTATAGTTTGGTCCTCTTGTGGGAGTGGTTTCTGGTGGGTTTGGCTGGGGGTGGCTATCAGTTAAGGATCCCTATATAAGCTTCCCCTGACATGATAAAGGGGGCATTCTTGTTTCAAGGATGACCCGTGTCTCTGTCTGTGTGTCTTTGTGTGTTTCAATTTCCAGGCCCTCCCCAAGGCTCACGAATGGTCCTGTAGTGCAGGTGCCACAATACAGGAGTAGCACTGTGCTGTCATGTATTACTGGCATGCACTATAAGTGGAGGTCCCACCAAGATAGGAAACTAGGGAACAGTGAGAGGTCGCCCTTTTCCATGAAGCAGGAAATTTCAAAGACAGTTCAGTCACTTTCTTCTGTATCCTACAGAATGTCTTGCAGACTCTTTCATGTAGCAGGTACCCTGAAGGATTGCCACACCAACCCCAGTAGATTCTGTGTGACAAGTTCCACAGACTCAGACATTAGACTCCAAAGGGAGGAGGTCTACTGGGAGTGGTTGTGGAACTCTCTAGCTGGAGAGAAACTATTGAGCCATAATTCTCATGGCAGTTTGTCTGGTTCTATTTCCTTTTAATATTTACAAGATGTTCCTGATAGCCTGGGCAGAGAATAAGCCACTTGAATTGGGGATACTCGCCATGACCTCTTCTCTAAGAGATTTAATGCTTTGCTTCATAATCATTTACATAATTATAAAATAATACTCTGATAGAATATCCTCCCAACAATATATGAATTTGTATGGCTATGAATGAGTAGATGAGGTTGGCTTTGACATTGAGGTATAGAAAGCATTGTTTAAGTAGTTTTAAATTGAACTTTGAGGATCTTTAATAAGACAAAAGTTAGATGATAGATAAGAATTACACATGAAAATTTATGAACTTGATCTGGCCCTAAGATTCATCCCTTAATTATAAGTAATTTTTTGTACTGGTTTAGTGTCATAATTGGTTCTACGAACCCATTGTTTAGTAAGTAAGATGTTATCTGTTTAAGTCATAGTTGATTCTTTGAACCCACTGTTCAGGAAATGTAATACCTGATTGATTTTATGCTTTCCCGTGCCAAATGATTTAATTGTTCTTTGTAACTGCTTCATTGAACACATCTTTTAAGAATTGTGATACCTGTTCTTCTTGTATAAAACCCTTTTTTGAGAACTGCACAATACACTCAGATTCAAACTGCCTCTGTGTTTGTTTCTGTTTGTCACCACCGAATCCTTAGCCACTAAGTCTTCAAGAAACCATGTCCCACAAGACCTCCATACCCGGCTGGGGTGGTCAGTTGCAAAGGACCATCTCACCTTTAGGCAAGTTCAGCAGTCATTTCTCTATAGGTCATGCATGTCCAGTGAAGCAGTTCAGGCAAGAGTAGTTTCTTGACCAAATGGCTAAGGAGCCTCTTGCATGCCCATCTTTATCTCGAAGTAGTTGGTGCTGCCAGGAGCAGATGTGTCTCACTGTCATGAAAAGTCCTAAATTTTTAAAACATTTAAATGCCATATTCTGAAGGTCTCTGAAAGATTTGAAGAATGCCTAACTAACTGAAATATATCTCTATACATATAGAAAATCTAACTAACATGACTACAACCTTGACTAGTATAGAGGATTATCTATTAACCTATATTTCTTAATTATACATTACATTTTTAAATGAACTACACAAACACAATACCTGAATCAAGATTGGAAATACATATACATATAACAAAATTGACCTTAAATTTATATCAATAAACCAAGATCCATACCAATCCAAATTATTCATATCTATATCATATCCCCCTTTAAATGTAAACAACCATATTTGGTAATATGGGCGTAGTATTGTCCACACTGCTTCCTGCTGATTGGGGGCACTGTTAATCAGGTCTTTTATGATGTATCCTGTGTGCTAGGTTCATCTCAGTCAGCAGTTGGGCAAAAAAAAGTTTTTGAGGGTATTTGTTCATGGTGACCTTTCAGGAGGCCTAGGTCCATGAAACCATATTGTTGTAGAAGCAACCCACAGGTTCTCATCTTCTGTGAAAACAAAAGAAGTAGGACTTCCATCACTGCTCAATTTTTTTTTGGAACAAGAGAAAAATTACAGAGTGGGAAACTTGTACAACCTCAAGGGATTCTACATGCCAACCAGCGTGGCTACATTACTCACTACAGTATTTGAGGGTCACCATAGTCATTATTTAGCTGAATGCTTCCATCACTGTCCTGGAGTTGTGGAGATAGAAGATTGTCCTCGTGATGTTCATGATGAAGGTTTTCCTTACTACAACTTTCTAGGGAAGAACTCATATCTCCCCCCTTTTCTTGGAGAGGGATTTTCTCATCATTTTCTTCTGGAATATGAGAAAAAAAACATGCAAGTGTAAGCACACATTGATTAGCTACACTCATCACAGTTTCAAAAAATAATTAAAAACACAGAAACAAGAAACCAAACTCAAAGTCAGTAGAATGAAACTTTAAAGAATAGAGCACAAATAAAAACAAAAATTTAAAAAGTAATGTAGAAGATCAATTTAAATTCACTTTGTGGGGTTCCTGGTGGTGTAAGCAGGGCTTGTCCCTAACACTTGGGCTGGCTTTCAAGAACCTATTTCCTATACTGCTTTGCCTCACCCAACCTTAATACAAGGGGAGGAGCTTAATCATACTTCAACTTGATATGCCATGCTTTGTTGACATCCATGGGAGGCCTGCCTTTTCAGAGAAGAAAGAGTGGGTTGGGGGAGGTTACACAGGAGGTGAGGGAAGGAACAGGAAGAGATGAGGTTGGTGAAACTGTGGTTGGTATGTTATTAAATGAAAAAAATTAATTAATAATAAACAAATAAAATAAAGGAAGGCATACATGATAAAAAGAGGATCAATTTTAAAAGAGTTGGGTTTTGAAAAGGATAAAGCTGACATTTAGCTAGACTAACAAAGACCAAGACCTAAGAACTGACAAATAACTAGCTAAAGAAAAAACTGAAAAAGGATACAATAGAAATTAAATACAAATGAGCCTAAGCGAATACTATGAATGATAATATACCCCGAAAAGGAAAACCTAAAAGAAATGGATAAATTTGTAATCATATGCAGCCTACAAAATGAGTCAAGAAGAAATAGAAAGTACAACTAGCAGTATTCAAAAACAGTTATGTAAAAAAATGTTCTGAACTTGACGGTTTACAACTGAATTCTAGAAATCAGTTAAAGAAGAGCAGTTTTCTGGAATCATTTCAAAAACTGTAATAAAAAGAACTTTGCCAAACTTCCTTTACAAAGCCAGAAAAGTTCTTATGACAAAACTAAAGAGTTAAAAGTAATTTATTTTAGTTTATATAGATAAGTGTTATGCCTGCATGTATGTATGTGGATCACATGCATGTCTGGTGCCCTTGGTGGCCAGATGCTTTGGAATTGGAATTACAGATGGTTGTGAGCCACCATGTGGCTACCCAGAACTGAACCCAGGTCCTCTGCAACAGCAGTAGGTGCTCTAAGCCACTATAGACATTTTCTTTTCCTTTGAAGGGTTTTTATTCCTATATTGTTGATGGAGCAGCGGAGGGCCGCTTCCTGCCACCCAGCTAGCTTTACCCAAAATAATTACACGGAAACTGTATTCATTTAAACACTGCCTGGCCCATTAGTTTCAGCCTCTTATTGGATAATTCTCACATCTTGCTTTAACCCATATTTAGTAATCTGCATAGCACCACGAGTTGGTTGCTTACCAGGAGAGATCTTAACCTGTGTCCGTCTTGGAGAGGAGAGGCATGGCGACTGCCTGAGATGTCTGCCTGACTCTGCTTTCTTTCTCCCACAATTCTGTTCTGTCTACTCCGCCTACCTAATTTTCTGTCCTAGGCAGTTGTCCTAATTTTCTGGCCAAGGCAGTTTCTTTATTAACCAATGAAAGTAACACATAGACACTCCTCCATCAGTATATGATGTTAAGTACGACTTAAAAACACTTGTTGGTTGCAAACACAATTTTTCATAATTTGACAGTCATTAATTTTTCTGAAATATTGTCAACAAGAGTAGAATTAATGAACTGCATATTAGTCATGCAGACTACAAATACATGGCCACCTAGAGATGTGCAATTAAATCAGATTTCTTTTTTATTATTTATTCTTCTCTCATACATTACATCTGATTGAAGTTTCCCTTCCATTTACTCCTCCCAGTCATCCCTCCGTGTCCCCTCTCCCTCAGATCCACTCCTCTGTTTCCCTTCAATAAAAGAGCAGGCATCCCAGAGATGTCAACAAACTTTTTTGGGGGAGGGAGGGGGTTCTCTGTGTAGCTTTGGAGCCTGTCCTGAAATTTGCTCTGTGGACCAGGCTGGCCCCGAACTCACAGAGATCTGCCTACCTCTGCCTCCAAGTTCTGGGATTAAAGGTGTGTGCTGCCACCACCACTCAACTTAAAAAAAAATTTGAACCAGTATTTCACTATGTCACTTTGGCGGTACTGAAACTCATCATGTAGAAGCTGGCCTCTAATTTCCCCAAATCAAATAACCTATTTCCTAAGTCCTGGAATTAATATGGACCACTATGCCTAGCTGGGTTTTGTTTGTTTGTTTTCGTTTTTAAGAGAGTATCATGAAGTTCAGACTAGTCTTAAAATTACAATTTTCTGGCCTCATTCTGTGTGTTCTCATGCCACAGCTCCATAATGTTAGCACAAAATTGCCTCATTTTATTTATACTGCTTTGGTCCGCTGAAACTAATTTCTGTTGTTGATGAGAACTGTTTATTAAGTTCTCTGAACAGTGATACTTTGAGATTCACCTGCCTCTGTCCCCTGCAACACTGTGGTTATCGACATGTACCAGATCTGATTCTTAACTGGGTGCTGGGTATTAAAATTAAGGACATCATTCTAAGGGGGTGGTTTGGCTCTCATCTCATCTCTTTGTCCCTTAAGCTGGGTGCTGGACAGTGACAAGTTATTTGTAAATGGCACAATTCAGACAATTGACCCTGCCCTGCCCTGCAGTTATAAATGTGTGAATCCCAATTTCCCCAGCTTTGAGATTGGTGATGTTCACCTGGTAAAGGAGGGTCTTAGGACACCCTTGACTGAAAGGGTTTGAGAGGTGGAAGCTGGGGGTGAGGTGGGGTAGAGGGCTCTCTAGTCTAGGCCTTAAGATACCCTTGACTGAAAGGGTTTGAGAGGTGGAAGCTTCAGAGCTGGGGGGTGGGGCGGTGTGTAGGGCTCTCTAGTCTACCCTGGTCACTAGATTGTGTCCTAGCCCTGCTAATATAGAATCAGTCCCTGGCTGAAGAGCTCTGCCTTCTTATCTCTGGAAATAGGACTGAGCTGTATTTGGCATTCCTCATTATACTAAAGCTTTTGAGTCTTGATATACCGACTTTGGTCATTCAATAGAAACTAGTACAGTGTTGTGTGCCTCTCTTTTAGTGTGTGATGCTCACCACCATTCTCAAATCCCCTAAAAGTAGCTGACTGGAAGGTGAAGATGCTCATAGTCTTATTTTACCTTTGCTGGGATTTTAAAAGTCAGGCTTTTATTTTTCCCCTGGGTTTCTAGAGTATCTAAGCTTCTGGAGCATCTTCATCTGTTGTCATTTGCTGCCAACAGAAATGGACTGAAGCTTTGAAATCAGAGTACCCTAAGAAAACATGACTTTCTAAGATTGGTTGTTTCCTTGTTGAAAACCACCATGCAAAAATATTTGTTGATATTTTGAACTTTTATTAATTTTTAATTGTTATTCCTAATCTGATCATAGTTCTAGAAGGTAACGTTTTGTTGTTGTTGTTCTTTCAGTCAAAATGGTTGACCAACTGGACATGTCTGAAATTGAAAAATTTGACAGATCAAAACTGAAAACAATAATTACCACAGAAAAAAATATGCTTCCATCAAAGGAAAGTTAGTCATGGAGGTTTCTAGTTGAGAGGAACAGTGGTGAAAGTTAGCATAGTCAGTTAATAAACCTATGTAGTAGTGAGAGAATTATGAAAATTAATGAAGCAGTTAAAATATCAAGTAGTTGTCTTTTTATTTAGATAATGTACATGGTTTTCCTGCTAGGCTGCAGTAATAATGGTATCTAGATTCATTTCTTCTTACAAAATTACTAAAATTACATTAAAGCTAATTTTAGAATATTGGATGTGGCACTATATAAATCTCGATTTTGCCCCGGTTTTATTTAAATGTGAATGTTAGACATTTTCCAGGATGCAACAGTTTGAATCAATGCTTTCACACAAAAAACTGTGCGACGTGTAGTTTAGGTCTTCTAGAAATAGCTATAAAATAAGGTGGAAGACTAAGTTTACAGTTTGTGTGTGTTCCAGCTTCCCAGATTCAAAGGATCAGTTTGCTCTTCAGAATAACAACCTCCTGGAGAAACTCAAAGTGAACTTTTAAAAGCTGAGTAGCATTTTCGTCTTGTCAGCTCTAATTGAGAACTCAAGAATTCAAAATATCATCTGAAAAGATGAAACTTCCTACTCGTCTAAGGATAGAACCGAAGGAAATTCTTACGTATTTCTCATTCATGGAACACTCTGTGGACAATAACAATAGTTCAACAATATTTAAATCCATTACTTAAATATAAACTTTATATAATATAGAGAATATATAGATTATTGTAAAGTCTTCAGGTGCTCTAACACATACACACCTCCAGTATGAGGATAAGTGGTTAGGGCTTTTGCATTCAAAGGCATGTTTATCAGCCTTCAGTGACTTAGTAAAGCTATGTTTTAGAAGAAACTGAACTTAATTTTAAGAAAACCAAAAAAAAAAAGAAAGAAAGAAAAAAATAAAAGAGGACAATCCCTTTTAATGATTTTTTTTTCTATTTTTCTTTCCCTTGGCCATCCAACAAGAGAAAAAGTTTGCTAAAGAAACATAAAATGAGGAATACTTTTGAAGAATAAACTTCAACATTGGCAAACAATCTTGGTTTTAGACTTTTTTGTAATCGTATGTGTTTCAAGAGATGCATGACAATTGCTGATGGGCTCTCGCCTATACCTGATAGTTAAGTGCTAATCAGTACCCAGTTAAACAGTAATCAGGAACAGGCATTCCCTTTGTTTTTAAACTTCCTCATTGATGAACAAATTACAAATGGCTGTTGTCAGATATTTGGTCAAAAGTGAGACCCCAGCCCTCTAACACCCCTATATACATGGAGTCTGGGATGATTGGAAGCATCACCCTAGTCCCTGGCATCCATCCTAAGCCCCTTTACCCTGGGAGTTGCCTTGGTTCAGACTCCACCTCTGGGAAGCCTGCCAAGTGCTGACCCTCTCCAGGAAGGGTCAGGACCACTCTCACAGGCTAGTTAACATATGCTCACAGGTTTTGCATGATCTCTCCCTGTCTCCCCACCCCCTTCCCGTCTCCTGCAGCATGTTCCCAACAACCCAGGAGCGTTGCATTAATTAAACGTGGGCATCTTTGATTTGCTGTAATCTGGTCTAATTCTAGTTATTTTGAGTGGGTGGAGAAGCTCGTCTTATGATTTTTCCTAACAGATGGAGGTTTCCTACCAAAAGGGTCTGTTTTTCTGGCAGCACAGGACCCAGGGCCACGTGCTGGAAAACACCCTTCCTGAGCACCCTCTCTGCCAGACTGGATCAACTTCATCTTTGGAAGTTACCCTTTTCATTATGCTGGTAGGGTACCCAGGGTGACCCATTCACTTTGGGTTTTTGGCTGAACTTGCATATCCATGTTCACTGTGTCCATAGTCACAAAAGTTAAATGGAATCAGATTAGATTAGATGTTTGTCAATAGTTATATGAATAATCAAACTGGGATATATACATATATATATGTACGTATACATATAAACACACATATATACATGTATACACACACATATGTGGAGGTGAGTCGGTGCAGAGAAAGAGAGAGAGAGAGAGAGAGAGAGAGAGAGAGAGAAAGAGAGAGAGAGAGAGAGAGAGATTTTAGAGAGATTTTATTCAGTTGTAATGTAAGTATGTAATTTGCAGGACGGTGGATGAAACTGAAAAATATACTGAGTAAAATAACCCAGGCCTAGAAAGATAAAAACTATATGCCCGCTCTCATAGGTAGACCATAGCTTTGAATTTCTTTATTTAAATTTGAGTGTCTCTAAAGGCCAGGACACTGCAGAAGGCCATTATGGGCGGGGAGAGAAGAGACCTTAAATGAAGTGTGTGGGAGAACACTGAGGATCCATCAATTAAAGTGGGGCTTAGAAGGGTTTAGGAAAGAGAGGGTAAGGGATGGCTAGACAATGCTAAAGTTGCATTAAAAAGCCATGTCTTTCCGGGCAGTGGTGGTGCACAACTTTAATCCCAGCACTGGCGAGGCAGAGGCAGGCAGATCTCTGTGAGTTCAAGGCCAGCCTGGTCTACAAAGTGAGTTCCAGGACAGCCAGGGCTGTTACAAAGAAACCATGTCTTGAAAAACCAAAACCAACCAAACAAAAAAAACCAAGCCATGCAAACTGCTCTTGTTCCCATCCCCAACCACTCTCAGTCATGATCAGGTTTGGGGAGAGCAGAGGTGGAAAAGTACTGAGAGACTACTAGAAAAGGGGGAGGGGGCATTTCACAGCCTAGTAATAACAATAACCTGGCACAAGAGAATCTCCCAGGACTCTACAAGAAAGACCCCAGCTTAAACTCCTAGCAAAGCAGATATGTAGCCTGAACTGGCCATCTCCTGTGACTAGACTGGTGCCTGGACCAGTTGTCATCAGTGAGGCTGCATCCAGGAACTAAAGGAAACAGATACAGACCCACAGCCAAATATTAGGCAGATTCGAGGAATGCTACTGAAGAGGAGGAGAAATTGTAAGAGCCAGAGGGGTCAAGGACACCTTAAAAAAACTCACAGAATCAACAAACCTGGGCTCATGGGGCTTACAGGGACTGAACTGAAAACGAGGGAGCCTGCATGCGGCTGACCTAGACACTCTGCGTATATGTGACAGTTGTATAGTTTGGTCCTCTTGTGGGACTTCCAACAGCAGAAGCAGGGACTGTCTCTGACTCTTTTATAGGTTTTTGGAACCCTACTCTTCATACTGGGTCGCCTTGCCTCCCAGCCTTAATACAAGGGGAGGTGCTTAGTCTTCCTGTAACAAGATATGCCATGCTTTGTTGATGCACATGGGAGACCTGCCCTTTCCTAAACAGAAAGGAAGGAGGAGGGGATTGGGGGGGGGTGGAAACACAGAGTGGACTGGGGGAACTTGGAGGAGAGGAGGGAGGGGAAACTGTGTCCACAATGTAAAATAAGTAAATAAATAAAATTGTTTTTTTTAAAAAGCCACATAGAAAACTATTATTTTATAAGCTCATTAAAAATCAACGTTTTGAAAGTATTTGAACAGAGATGAACAGAGATACTCTGCATATACACAAATAAGGCTACTTCTAGAAGTCATGGGCTATTAAACAAAAGCTCCAGGAGCTGGAAAAATGGATAAGAAATTTCTTGTAGAAGACCTCAGTTCACTTCCCAGCAGCTGCGTTAGGAAGCTCGCAAATGCCTACAACTCCAGCTCCAGAGGAATCTGACGCCTCTGTCCTCAACAGGTATCTGAACTCATTTGTGTACACACACACACACACACACACACACACACACACACACTCACACATACACACATACTCACACACCTTAGTGCCAGATATCAGGTACGTTGCTATGTGCTTCGGATCTAAGAAGCCCTATTGGTTTCCCGAAAAATACACCCAATTGCTATTGTTTTCAGTTATGCACCAGAATTAGAAATTAAGGCCTTACTGCTAAGACATTCAATACTTTGATGTTTTGGTCCCAGAACCTAAAGGAATCAAGCTGGCAGTGAGCTGAAAGCTTCCTACCTGCTAGCCACCTTTCCTAATGCCAAAGGGAGTGATTTATTCTATCAGAGAAAAAAAAGTCATCGATGGTTTTATGCAGTTGTGATCCCTGTAATCTACATTATTGGCATGTGAGGAAATATTCACCTGATGTTGCAATAGCTGAATGACAGTTACTTGGGGGCATGAACTACCTTGATTGTAGTTGATGCCTGTTTCACAGGAAGGAATCCATGCCTGGTATTATAATACTGGTCAATACTCCATGGTTAGGAAATTCATGAGTCCAAGGTCAAAATTTCTGCTGCTGTCTTGCTGAATAAACATTATCAAGATGATTTGTAAATATTTACGAACTGTAGTTGGTTTGGTTTGGCTTGGTTTGGCCTGGAACTTGATATGTAGACTAGGCCTGGCAACAAACTCACAGACCTGTGCCCGCCTCTGCCTCCAGACTGCTGGAATTAAAGGTGTAAACCAACCACATCTGCCCTAAATATTTCCATTTATATCCATACAATAGTGCTCCTCTCATCCTTCTGTTCAGCCGGGCAGTGGTGGTGCACACCATCAAGTACTCAGGAGGCAGAAACAGGCAGATCTTTGAGAGTTCAAGGCTAGCCTGGTCTACAGAGCAAGTTCCAGGACAGCCAGAGCTACACAGAGAGAGACCCTGTTTCTAACAAACAGACAAATAGATAGATAAATAAATAAATGAAGGACAGAAGAAAGCTTCTGTTTGCAGTGGATGACAACGAAGAGATGTGTAGATGTGTAACTGGTCAAAGAACTAAAAATAACTGTGTAGGATAAATGCTGTGAAACACTGTCTGTCTTCTGGAAGTGATACGGCTGTTCCACCTGTGAAACCACGGTAGCTGTATTTTCAAACTGAAGAAAAATGGCACAAGATGAGACCAATAAACATTTCATGATGAGCAGTTAGAGGGATATGAAGTACCATAGGCATCTGAGAAATCCATGGTTATGACTAGTTTCTGGAAGACAAGGAGCCATTATATTTGATATTATAGCCATTGCTAACCTGTCCATAGTATGGTTCATAGCCTCCCAACTATGCTCTGGCAAGCCCCATTAATTATATTTACTAGGTCTCAAACAAACAAACTCCCAAATAACAATAATAAAATAATTGAAAGTAGGATTGAAAACTTGCCGGAAAGAAAATGTATAGCACAAGTGAAGGGTGACGAGAGAAGACAATAGGGGTAAAAATTCAAATATGTTATATATTTGTATGGATTTGTCAAAGAAAAAAAACTTCATTGAACTTATATGAAAACAGACATCAAGACCATTGAAATAGAATAGATAATACAGGCATAAACCCTCACAGACACAGAAAAACCTATTTTTTGACTGTTAAAAAAACTGTTAAACAACCTTATCCATCAGAGAAATGCAACTCAAAAGAACTCTGAGGTTCTGTCTTATACCTATAAGAATGGCCAAGATCAAAAACACTGACGACAGCTTATGCTGGAGAGGATTTTGTGTAAAGGGAACACTCCTGCATTGCTGGTGGGAGTGCAAGCTGGTACAGCCTCTTTGGATATCAGTATGGCAATAGCTCAGCAAATTAGGAAACAACCTTCCACAATACCCAACAATTCCACTTCGGGGTATATACCCAAAGGATGCTCAATTGTACCACAAGGACATGTTCATAGCAGCATTGTTTGTCATAACCAGGACCTGGAAACAACCTAAATGCCCCTCGACCAAAGAATGGATAAGGAAAATGTGGTACATTTACACAATGAAGTACTACACCGCAGAAAAAAAATAACGACATCTTGAAATTTGCAGGCAAATGGATGGAGCTAGAAAGCATCATTTTGAGTGAGGTAACCCAGACCCAGAAAGACAATTATCACATGGACTAACTCATAAGTGGTTTTTAAACATAAAACAAGGAAAACCAGCCTACAATTCACAATCCCAGAGAACCTAGACAACAATGAGGACCCTAAGAGAGACATACATGGATCTAATCTACATGGGAAGTAATAAAAGACAAGATCTCCTGAGTAAATTCGGAGCAGGGGGACAATGGGAAAGGGTTTAAGGGGAGGGGAGAAGCAGGGAGGGGAGCAGAGAAAAATGTAGAGCTTAATAAAATCAATTTAAAAAAAGAAAAATGTCATTTCAAATGATGTACCACTTGAAAGACAAAAAGTATAGGTATTCTGAATGAGGCCATCCATTACTTCAAGACAAATATGAAACTGAAAATGAAGCCTATAGGAATCATATTTATATTACTCTTTGCATTTATAAATGTTAAGAGCAGCTCCAGAAGTGAAATTCCAAAATTGAAGCTGGAAAAGACATGTACATGCCGAGAACTACCAATTTTCCCATTCTGAGAGAGCCTGGTTTTGTACTTAAAGCAATTTATACCAAACCTACAAACAAAAAAATGAAGTGATGCAAGCCCTACACACAGCAACTTGGCCAAAAGACTGTACTGAGAATTTGTAAAAAAAGGTTTTTAACACTTAAAAACTCAGCAAATGTTAGACTTGTTTAGTGAAGAGATAGTCTGGACCTTTGTCTTTATTTTATAAAGTTTTTTTTTTTTTCGGAATGAAGATGGACACTTAAAAAAGTCCCACACTAGCTCAGAACTGAGAATAATAGAAGGTTATTTATTTAGGGGTAGACTCACAGATCACAATCCTCTGCTGGAATAGGGAACAGTAACCGAATCCTGCAGCAGGAAAAGAGGACAGACGTGTGCTTTACGTTGGCATAAATAGTATAAGAGACCATGCCCAAGTGGGCTGGTATCTTAAAGGCTATTGGCTGAAGGAGCGAAATGTGCTCCTACAACAATGGAAGAGAGAAAAAATGCTGAAAAGCTCTTGATCAAGAATTCTGGAAAGGGTGAGGGTTATGACTAATGCAACTCATAAGAATGATCAAAATCTTTAACTTAAATGGGTGCAAACTTGTGCTTATATTACTTATAAATAAATTGATTGTCATAGATAGAATTCCGGTTTACAGTTGAATACTCATTGAAGGACAATAATTCAATAATTCAATAATCAAAGATGGGGTTAAAGAAATGTAGGCTAAAGAGGAAAAAAAAAACATGAAAACCCTGAACTTCTGTTTGGTTTCATCTATTCTCTCAGAAAAATCCTACAATTCTTTTAAAAGTCTGTCTCTTTAAGAAAAAAATGAATGGTGAAGTCAAGAGATCATTAAACAAACCATTTAACCATTTAAGAGCACAAAGTAATTTTACAATGTTACAGATTATTTGGAAAAAGGAAAAAAGTTAATAATGTGAACTTTAAAAGTACCCCTTCTCTCTCTCTCTCTCTCTCTCTCTCTCTCTCTCTCTCTCTCTCTCTGTGTGTGTGTGTGTGTGTGTGTGTGTGTGTGTGAGAGAGAGAGAGAGAGAGTGTGTGTATGCACATGACATGATGTGTGAAGAACAGAGTATGACTTAAGTAAGTTTGTTATCTCTTTCTACCATGAGGGTTCCAGGAATCCTCAGCTTAGGGCAAGTGCCTTTATCCTTTATCCTTGGAACCATCTCTCCAGTGCTGGTGTGAAATGTGTAAGCAAAAGGAAGAACTGAGATTCTAGAAACAGGAAAAGTGAACTGTTACGGAAGTGTGTCACCTTACTAAAGTGAATTATTTGTGCTCACTTTTAGAAAATAGTGTGCATGCTTCTGGGGGTCCATATGGATTCCACCAATAGTAAGCTGTGATTCATAGATTTCACATTTAGATAAGACAGGTGTCTCGGATGTACAGCTCAATGATGATATAATTTAGAATGCCTTTTAAGAAACACGATGAGATAGAACTGAGCTGAGAACATTAACAATTTTGGCCAAGAAAATTAATTAAGATATTGTTTCCATGGTTATATCTTTTGATTGGCCAATGGAGTGAAATCAACCTGAAGAAGGGTACCCCTGGTACATAGTACAGCAAGGTTAAATGCACGAGAGTCATGGTCCATGGTATTTGATGTACATAGCCTCTAATGTGTTGTATTTATGAAGATTTGCTTGCAACAGTTTTCACTTAATTTTATACTTTCTTGCTAATTTACAACAATATAATGATATTTGAAATTTGTAATAGGTGAATATACAAATATAATATGTATTGTTTCATAATAGGCTAATAAGAATCAAAAGATATTCAGTCCCTTTATTATCATAATAATATTTTAATACTACTTGGAATTGCCTTATTTCTTTCTTTGTAACATTAGAAAAATGCTTCAAATTCAGAATATAATCTTTGGATGTCTCTAATGCAGCAAGAGGGCATGAAGTCTACATAAAGAACATTAGTATACAGTATTTCATAGAGTTTTTCATGAGAATGTTTTAATACAAACTACCATTATAACTTAAAAGTAAAATATTCTTGGAAATGTAAGTTAATTTTTGAAGAACTAATTCTAATATGAATAGAAATACAAATTTTCTAGTGCACTTAACTAAGAACATAAATACAAAACAACAGAAAGCCATATAACAATACAAAAGCCTGCAGGTGGATATCCTTTCTTATGTAAGTAGCTCTTCAGCCAATTCTTCATGTCTTGAACTTGAAAAGCGAAATCCTGACCTCAATCATCCTTTTGTGCAACCCCCCTACTTTTATGATATTCTTAAATCAATCTTGTCTGTTCACTGGACTCAGAAATAGTGAAGTCAAGCTTTTTTATAATTGTTGGAAGTCATTGGTAAGGAAAGAAAGAAAAATAACCAACTGAGACACGGAAATACTAGTTCCAAATATTTGATTTGATTTTCTTGTTCTATTCTGCCTATAGCATGAGGTTATTATTGTAGCATGAGGTTGCTGCTGTAGCATGAGGTTACTGTTGGTACCATGTGCTTGTGTCTTTGATTCTAGTTGTGCAGCAATTTTCATATATACCCTTCTGTAATTAAGCAATTCTCATATATACACTTCTGTAATGACAAGAGGACGTATATAAGGGGCAACTGATCTATGCCAGGGCTCTTATAAAATCCTCACCATATGCCCCAGTAAGTCAAATCATAGATATACATTTCTGTGAAGATCAAGAACATAAGACACCTAAGACCTTTAGCTCCAACAAGTAATTTTTTATATACAAAATCAGAGTTGCATTAGTTTATTTTATTTCTATTACACATCCAATGTCCACCTTTGTTGATCTTTACAGAGCAAAATGATGCACTGGCTATTTGCAATCAATATATTGAACTGAGTACAGCAAATGACTTCAATATCTGTGTTGAATTGTCTTCTACAAATTGTATGCTTGATACATTCTTGAAATTATAATGGGCATATCATTATATTGTAAAATTTCTGCTTACTCCATCTCTGGTAATATTAACTACATAATTACTTAAAGCTATAAACAAAATACTTAAAAACATCCTTTTCTGACCAGATTTTCTAAGAAATTAAACTAATTTTTATTCCCTCTGGCAATGGTGTGGATAACATTTCCCAAATCATTTTGATATGTGTGGCATAACTTTAAAACAAAACAAAAATATGGAAATGAAATATGGAAAGTAATGCTTTGCTATATATCTTAGATGCGTGTATTTTTATCAGCAACTCTTGTTTCTGTCTCTTGTTTGATAACTAAGGTATACATCAACAGAAATAAAATATTACTAAATAATTATTCTTATGAACTTTGTGTTTAGTGATATAACAGCCAGTGAAAATTAGCAAATAGGAACAGTAATGTGTTTATACCATAATGATAAATTTTGATTATCCTGAATTTTTTAAAACAAAAAGTTTATCTTGCAACATTTTTTGTTATTTTTGTATCTTTAGTATCACTCATATTGAATTAAGAATATCACTTTAGGTAAATTGTGACTTTTCCCTTTTCTATTGAAAATAGATTCTTCTCTCATCCAATATATCCTGATTACAGCTTCCCCTCCCTCTATTCCTCCCAGTTTCTACCTACCTCCTCTCCCATCTGGTTCTCATTAGAAAAAAAAAACAGACTTCTAAGAGATAACAACAAATACATCAAAATAAAATATAATAAGATAAAACAAAAACCATCATATCAATGTTGGACATGGCAAACCAGAACTCAAGAGAAGGCCCAAGAAACATAGATTCACTTGTTTGCACTCACGAATCCCATAGAGACACTAAACTGGAAGCCATAACCAATCCACAAAGGACCCAATGTAGACCCATGCAGGCCCTGTGCCTGCTGCTTTAGTCTCTGTGACAATTTCATACAGTACATTTTGATTGCATTCTTTGCTCTCCTCTAACTTCGCCCAGATCCTCCTCTACCTCCCTACCCACCTAACTTTGTGTTTTCTCTCTCTTACATACAATACACACACCAAACAGACAAACGAGCAAAAACATGGACTTGGATTTGTATTGGTCAACTACTGCAGAGCATGGCACCTGCCCTGGAGAGTGGTTCATATATGCAGAGATACTCAACTGAAGAAAATGGATTTTCTCTCCCCCAGAAGCTATCAGTTGAGAAAAGCTTCTTGACTGGGGTGGAATTTTGTGTTCACTGGCCCTCCTCCATGCTGGACTTGGCCTGAGGCCACCTTGTGCAGGTCTTGGCCATGGTGTCACAGCCTCTGTGATTTCCAGTTGTGTCTGGAAAATGTTTTCTTTGAAGCCATGCACCACCTCTGTTGTTACAATCTTTCTGTGTTCTCTTCCACATTTAACTCTGAGCCTGGCTGGGAGGAGTGTGATGCCATTAGGGCTGAGTACTCCAAAGTCTCTTACTCCCTGTATATTATCCAGTTGTGGGTTTCTGGATAATATTCATTATCATATACTGCAAGAAGAAGCTTCTCTGATGAGGGCTAAGCAATGTACTGATGATCTGTGGGTATAGGAATATGTCATTAGGAGTTGTTTTATTGCTATATTCATTTAGTAAATAATAGTGGTAACTTTTCCGCTAGGGTCCATGACCTACCTAGGCTCAGGTTCTTGGCTGCTTCAGTGATGGCAGATACGGATTCCATCTCATGAAGTAGGGCTTAAATCTAATCAAGAGTGGTTGGTTACTCCCTCAAAATTCATACCACTGTTGTACCAGTGGGCATACCTTGCAGACAGACCATTTTTGTAGACTGCAGAGTTCATAGTTGGGTGAGACTGATAATGACTTTTCTCCTCTAATAGCACCTTCTGTAACTATAAACAGTAGCCAGTAGAGATAAAGCTTCCAGCTGAGTACCAGATAGATTTCTCCATGCCTATGGCATAAGTATGTGTGTGGTGCCATCAAAATAAGGTCTTACCACCAAGTTGTAGAGGGTAACCAATTGCATTGGCAATTGCCTATAATGTTTGGTGGGGGTCTATGGGGCCTCTTTGGCCAATAAATCAAAAATATATAACCCATTTCTGGTAATGGAACTTATACTTGGTAGCATATGATAGATATATAATAGGGATATTCATATATTCTATTTTCCCTTTTTCTCCCTCCTGGTCATTCGCTTGCAACCAAACGTCATTATCCTAAATCAAACACACCTACCTAAAGCTTAAATGCTAACACCCACACATAAAAGAAAACATACACTGTTTGTCTTTAGGGTCTGAGTTACCTTGACTTCACTCAGGATGATTATTTCTAGCTTCATCCATTGACTTGAAAATTTCACAACTTCATTTTTCTTAACAGTTGAATAATATTTCATTCTGTAAATGGACCACTTTTTCATTATCCATTCATCAGTTGATGGACATCTAGGTTGTTGCCACTTTCTGTGAAATAGAGCAGCAATGAATATGGATGAGCAAATATCTAGGTAGTAAAATGCTGAATCCTTTGAGCATACATACACAAGAGTAACATAACTGGATCTTGTGGTAAATCTATTTTCAGCTTTTTGAGAAACTTCCACACTGTTTTCTGTAGTGACTGTACTCCCACCAGCAAAGAATGAGTATTTCCCTTACCCCACATCCTTGTCAACAGGGGTTGTCTTTTGTTTTATTGATCTTTGCTATTCTAATGGGTCTAAGGTGAAACCTCAAAGTGGTTTTAATATGCATTTCCCTGATGGCTAAAGATAGTGAGTACTTTCTAAAGTGTTTATAAGGGCCAGATGCTTGAGCCTATATGCAACACTTTCAATTCAAACTGCCACATTCCAGTACCTGGTCCCCATAGGCTCATGGCCATATTATAGTGCAAAAAGCATTTAGTCAAATTTCTATTAAAGTCCCTATAGTCTCAACACTGTTTACATATCCAGAGTCCTACTGAGATTAAATGTAACCTAACTCTACCTCTAAAACCATTTACACATGTGTTGACACAGGATATACATTTTAATTCTAAGGGGGAGAAATGAGACATAAAGAGGAAATACTGGACCAAAGTAAGACAGAAACCCAACACGGAAAACACCAGATCCCCATAGCCCCATACCTGGTGTCAAAGGTCTTGCAGCCTGCAGCATACATCTCTCTTTTGGGCTGCTTCCATTCCTTATATGAGGCTCTCCTTAGCGGATGCCTCATAGCTCTGTCATCCCCCGTGTCTTAGAATCCCGATTTCAACTGAGGTCTTTTCACTTTTTCAGTTTCATATAGCAGCATCTCACTGTCTCCTGACCCCTTAAAGCAGGCCTTCTTCTCCCGGTGACTCTAGCTAGCATTTCCACATGTTTCCTGGCATCAGGACAGTTTTTACATCCTGGGCAGAAGTCAGCCAGATTCTTTGCCAAAATTTCACATAAATGGTTTAAGTCCGGTTGCTAACGGAGACCCCGTTCCCCTATGAAGCCTCTTGAACCAGGCCTCATGCAGCCTGCAGACTGATTGGCAGCATTTAGGGATATCAGTGACATTATTTGAGCTCCAGTAACCTTGGCTAAGCCTACTGCTGTAGTTATGCTGCCTGTACCATGCACAGTCTACCTCTCTCCGCTGTGCATGCAGCTTTCTTCAGTTGACTATTCCACTATTCTGAGGTCTCCACCATCCCAAGTTCACCACTTCCACATTCAAGTTTTTCTTAACAGCCCTTTACACTTTGTTTACAGTGTTCAACTGCTTTTCTAGTCTGATGTTCCGAAGTCTCCTAAAAAACAACACAATTAAATTATTTACATCAATACCCTACTTTATGGTACCAACAACTTCTAGATCAGTTAGTTTTTGTGACTGTTACAAAATACCGGGACCAAAAGCAACTTACGGAAAAAAAGAGCTTATTGGATTAGTGGTACCAGAAGGAGAGTTCATAATGTTGGGGAAGGCATGGCAGCAGCTAGCCAGAGCATAAAGCTAAGACATCACACCTTCAACTACAAGCAATAAATATAGTGCACTGATTGGTGTGAGACTATAAATTCTCAAAGCCTGTCCCCAGTGCTGTCCTTCGTTCAGCAAAGCCCCAAGTTCCAAACAGTCCACGACCTCCCCAAACAGGGTCACCAACTGGGAATCAAGTGTTCAAATAAATATCTTAGCCTGTAGAGGATATGTTTCACTTAAACCACTAACCATATGTCCAGCCCCTCTATTTCTTTTTCAGTTTTGATTGTATTTCTACTAATTTGTCAATTCTTCAAAGCCTATCAACTCTTTTGTAGCATAACTCTTCATGGTAGGGTTGAAAAAACCCTTTCTCTATGTTGTTGGTTGCAATGTTTTGTGAGAGCAAAAGTTATGTTTAAGTTTTAATTACTATGCCTGAGCAAACCATAAAATAAAATATATCTGTATAAGCTTCTGGCCCAAGGACAGATACTTTCTGAAATGTTGGAGGTTGTTTATGTAAGATAACAAGCCACATGTTTTTGCTCCCCTAAGCAAATTTGTTTGACCCTACTGCACAGAAAGTGCTTGATCGTGTGTGTGTGTGAAAGATACATAGGCAGGAAGTACATCAGGATATATGCTTGCCCCTGATTGGATGTAGGCAGGAGGTATGGAGGTATGAAGTACATCAGACACATGCTTTCCCCTGATTGGACCTGTGGGTTTGCCTTTATAAGCCTTGGCACAATGTGTCTCATTGCCATTTTCTGGGAACCCTGGAATGGACCTGGCCAGGGTCCATAATCCTGGACAGTACTTAATTAAAGCTCACTTAGGCTAAAAAATTATGGTAGTGGTTCTTAATTCTTACATGATGGAATTAACATTTTCTTAATTTCTTCTTTTAGTTGCTTGAATCTTTGTTCTGTTTGACAGTTTTGTTGATGTTTTCTAAAAGTCTTCTTTCCTTTGTCTTCTATTAGTTTTTTTCTATAATCCAGTTAATCTGTGATATAATTTATTATTTTTTCTATGGGGTTTAATTTTTTCTAGTTTCTTTAAAGTTAAGTTGTTGATTAGTGATTTTTCTTTTTTGGCATAAGTATTTATAGGTTACAGATGGTTTTGCTCCAACCCTTAACTTTTGGTATATTTTGATTGTTTTAATTCTTGTAAGGCATTCTTTAACAATGAGATTTTTGGTTTTTGTTGTTGTTTTGAGAGTGTGTTAATTTTACTATGATTTCAATCTTCTTGACTTTGTAGACTTTATTCCTAGTATATGCTGAAAACGTATATTGTGCTACTGTTGAGGTTCATGTAACATGCGTGCCTGTCGTGTTTAGTGTTTTATACCATGCTCCAATTCCTTTACTTTTCTGATTTTTATACCTTTATTCATGAGTGGAAAGTTTGCTGCCGAAGTGTACCACGTAAGAGCTGTTAAGAATAGAACATATTTAATGTTTGTTAATTGCACTTTAATCCTATTATCATAGATAATGTCCTTCTTTATTTCATTGCTCATGATTTAATGCTCGTCTGATGTTAGTCCAAACATTATGTTCTATATCATCACCATCCTTTCACTTTTACTCTTTTTTTTGATTGAATTTTCTTGTATAAGAACCATTATTAGACTCCAGTTTTAAAATCTGTCTAGCCAATCTATGGGCTTTGATGAATAGTTTAGTCTACTTTATTAAGAATAGAAAAAGATATCGTTTCCTTTTTCTTACTGTTCTCTGCATTTTCTTCACAGGCTTTAGTGTTCCTTCTTGTTTCCTTTCAGATGTGTCCTTGCTAATTAATATTGAAATGAACAGTGTATCATTTCAATGAAAACTTAACTTCATTTTCATATAAAAGTGCTACTCCCTCACAGCTCTCTTCCCTTTGTTTTTTATATTACCTGTTGCACAGTCTCTAAACAGATATATTCTCTGATTGTTACTTAAATTACAGTTCCAAAGTCACAATAACACAGATAACTTTATCTGTCTATGAACTTTACTGGAGACTTTTTATCAAGTTTGCAATAAAAAAAATTTCATTGTTATGTATCTTGGTGTTGCTGCCTATGGTCCTTTCATTTCTCGTGAGAAGATTCACTGGAAATAAACTGTTGTACATTTGTCTGGAAAATCCATTCTCTCCTTCATCTTCCAAAGACTGGTGTTTGTTTGAGACAGGGTGTCTCTATGTAGCTCTGACTGTCCTGGAACTCACTCTGTAGATGACGTTGACCTTGAATGCACAGAGATCTGCCTGCCTCTGCCTTCCAAGCAGTGCTGGGATTAAAGACATGAGCCACAGACAACTGGCCCCAAAGACTGTTTTGATAGGCAAACTTCTTAATTGCCAAATTTTTCCTTCAGCCACTTGAATATGTCTTCTATTTTCTGGGCAACGTAGTTCCTGTTGAGAAGTCCACTCATAATCTTATGGAAGCGCTATGGTATATGTATGACCAGTCATTTGTCTTTTGTGGTTTCCCAGTCTTTGTCTTTGAGTTTAGACAAAAGTTTCCTGTTGCTTTCATTTGATTTATATAGTTGGAGTTTTGGATTATTGAATTTACATGCTAATTTCTTTCCTAGGATTTAGAAACTTTTCATTCATTACTTTACTAAGCAAGTGATTAGTCTCCCTTCTTTCTCTGTTAGACATTGATAGTGCATATATCTATTTCTTTTCTTTTTGCCTCTCTGACCTCATGATTTCAAATGACCTGTCTTCAAGTTTGTAGATTTATCTCTTCTGCCTGCTTAAGCTTCCTGGTGAATTCCTCTTGAGAACTTTCAGTTCATGAATAGTATTTACTGGCTCCATAATTTCATCTCAGTTCTTTACTAAAGTTTTTCTTTGCTGATATTCACATTTTTCATCCATTCATCACTTTCCTGATTAAATTCACATTGTGTTCATGTTTATTTTATTTGCCAGATAATCACAGATATTTGATGGTTGCTTTTGTTGTTTTTTAAATCTTATTTTTTATATTTTTCTATTTCATATACCAATCTCATTTTCCCTTCTCTCTTCTCTTTGTGATCCACCATTCCCTCACCCCATCCCCATCTGTTACTTAGACCAGGTAAGGCCTCCCTTGGGAAGTCAACTAAGTCTGTCCCATCACCTCCTTGAGGCAGGATCAAGGCCCTCCCTACTTCCATGCCTAGGCTGAGCAAGGTATCTCTCCATAGAGAATGGTCTCCACAAAGTCAGTTCATACATTAGAGTTAGATCCTGGTCCCACTGCCAGTGGCCCCCACGAAATGCCCAAGCCACACCATTGTCACCTGTATTCAAGGAGCCTAGTTTGGTCCTATGCAGGTTCCCCATTTGTCAGTCTGGAGTCAGTGATCTCCCATTAGTATCTTATTTGTATAAATAAAGCTTGCCTGAAGATCAGAGGGTAGAGTTAACCAATAGCTAACCATAGAGGTCTGGAGGTCTGTACTGACAGACAGGAAGTAATATGGCTGGGCAGAGAGAGGAGGTGATAAGGCAAGAGCAAACAGGAACTCAGTCTCTTTTTGGCTGGGAAGTGGAGAGGTAAGATGGCCCGTGGTTTGGTTCCTTCGTCTCTCTGACTTCTCAGCATTTTCCCCATATCTGACTCTGAACTTTTATTATTAAAACCTATTAGAACTTGTGCTACACATTGGTGCCCAATGTGGGGGCTTATTGCTGCTGCATAGAACAGTAAAAGCCAGACTGGATTTCAAGGCAGCTACCTAGTTTGGCAGCAGCCCAAGAAGGGGGTTCAGGGAAAGTCCAACAGGAGAGAAGAAAGGAAAACGTAGCCCTTACGGTGGTGACTCCAGTCAGGCTAGCTCCAGCCTGTGCCGGTGGCTGTAAAACCACAGACAAATGGTTTTTCCATGAATATGTATCCCAAACGTTTCACGTCTTTTCCCTTTGATTTGGGCTATGTTTCCATTTTGTTGTATATCTTGCAGTCTCTTACTTGGATTTGAACATTCATTTTAAATTTAAAAAAAGCAATCAACTCTCTGTCTTTGTGTCCTAACGATGTGCAAATGAAGAGGCTTTTACCAATCAACCTGAATAGATGTTCCAGGACCATCTCTGTTCTTTGGCTCCCTCTAGTGTCTACCTGGAGTACTGTATCTCTAGGATGCAGTGGTAGTTTTCAGCAGCTCCAGAATTTTGTCTCCTGCCTGTCTACTCATAAAGTGAGGGAGCTTCAAGTCAGGTGAAGGAGAAAATAGTCCCTTAGGCAGCTTCCATTAAGCATACTATCTACTCCTTTGTTCCCACCTTGTTCTGAAAGCGGAGCCTTTTATTACGTTTCTTCTTAGTGGAACTATGGTATGCTGTGGAGTGTGTGTACGGCATGAAAAACACCATACATTGCCCCAAACCCTTTATTGGCATTCTTTTCTTGCCTTTATAAGCACCTGGGTGCTCTGTTCTCACCTCTTCTTTTGCGTTTAACAGAAATTAATGCAGTCTTTATGACGGAGAAAGGTCTCCCTTACAGAGACTGCTCCTTCCAAGATTGGTTAAACTTTGTTCAGTTAGATAGAATAATTCTGACTCTCGTTATATAGTAACTTCACCTCCGTATTCACCTGTAGTTGGTAATCCTCCTTCCTATTCAACTGTAATAAACACATCAAGTTTCTGGGGTGCTGGAGCTACTCCATCAGAGCAAGCACGATACACTTGATTCCAGCTTTTTCTGTACTCACGTTTGTCCTTTCTTCACATCCTCGCCACTCCCGTCAAGTCCCCGGAGACTTGCAGACACAGCAAGCACATCAGCTTTGGTTTGAACAGCAGCGGTTCCTGCAGAGATTCATAACTGATTATAGTGCTGAGAATGTCACTGTCGAATGCCTGTCCCTAAATGGGACATCTATAACACCCCATCCAAAGCTTAGGAAATACCATATAAAAGGAGTCAAGAAGAATGTAAGAGCTGGAGGAGGGGGTGTTGCGATGCTGTCTTCTGGGCAAGATAGGACTATTGCACTCTGGACCTCTCAGAAGCTGTGGTCGCTTGCACAAGACTCGGCCTTCGACATTTTATTCTAGAGGGGTATTCCTGTTAAGGCCTTGCCCTTCCCTGAGGATTTAGTAAATTAATGGTTGCTTGGGGGGGGAGAACAAACAAGCCCCCAGTCCTGTCTGAGGTGATATAGGCAGTTAATAGTTACTGGGGCCACGAGAAGCATTCTTACCCATGTTGTAACCACGGCCAAGTTGCCCAAGCTCCCGTAAGTAACCTTAGTTAAACTCACTGGCTCATCAGAAAATAAAAACTAGTCTGGCTAAGCTATCTTTTGAAATGAGAGATTAAATTCTGAACACAGTATTTTGAACAGCAAAGGCCTACTTGATCTTCAAAATTTACCTCATTTTCAATATAGGTTTTCAATTCATACTCCTCCCACCTAATCCAGGAAACTGGATATATGTACAGGAACTTCTTCCTACTCCGTGCTTTTCTCCTCATCATAAGCTGTATTGGGGTATAACTTAAAGTGCAGTCCATTCCAACCTTTGAGATGTAATGCTGAGAAAAAGCTTCTGTAACAAACACGCTACTCAGACATTATCTGTGTGCATGTGCATGTTCATCTGTGCATCTGTACCTTACAGTGAAGGCGAAATTTCTGCTAACTTTAACATAGAACTTTATTGAAGCACAAGACTCAAATAGATATACACAAGAACAACAATTAGAAGGGCATCTTATTTACAATGGCTCAGTCCACTTTAAACTCACATATTGAACATCACAATCAAGAAACAAGTATCATCAACAAGTGTGTTTTCGGTTGTATATTCATTTGGCATCAGGAAAGTGATACAGTTACACAGAGTTTGGGTAAATTGATCACCACCATTAAAGAGGTACACTGAGACACAGAATCAGCTGTGAAGCAAAAGCATTATTTTGGGAGCATTTGACTCAGGAACACAAGGAACACTCAGGAACATAAGCAAATGGTTAAGCATATTAATTTCTCTTGCTCTGCTTCAGGGTGATTTTTAATTGTCAGGTTTGCGCTTCAGAGTTTTAGCATAAATTTCAATCTCTTGGAATGCGGAAATAAGTGGGTCAAGATTCACCACCAAGTCATCATCATCATCATCATCGAATAGTTCTTCTTTTTGTATATTTTTGCTAATATTGTCAAATATCGCAAGAACCAGTTGAACGTTCTCACTTGAGTCCTCCCTACTAAAGAGGGCCATAAATTCTGACATTGACTCAGTAGACAGTAAGCGTTTTGTCATGAGAATGCTTTGAGACAAATTCAGGAGCAGTTTCAGAACATGAAGCCTTGTTTTGGTATCGCCTGAATTCAGTAAGTAGAAAAACCCAGCCAAATAATTGGCAACCACTTTGTGATAGTCAGAAGTAGCAGTGAGGTGTGTAATCATTGTCAGCCCAGACAACTGGTCAGAGGAATTTAACTCATAATCAAAGGTATCCTCACAAACATGACACACGTATGTCTGAATCATGTTTAGATCTGGATATGGTGGAGCCATGCTAACCATATTTTCCAAAAACCTTGTCCTGACACGGGTAGCTGGACGGTTAAGTAAGGCTTCAATCAGTGAGATAACACCCGAGTTTCTAATGAAATCACGAGTAAACTGAGAAGCGCTTCTCATGCCCATTGCAATCCTAGAGATTTCATGGATAAAAGGGTCTCGGTTTCTGTCCATTAATATAAGAAGTTCCTCAAACTCCTCA
The DNA here is from genome assembly GCF_903992535.2 of Arvicola amphibius. Lineage (NCBI taxonomy): Eukaryota > Metazoa > Chordata > Mammalia > Rodentia > Cricetidae > Arvicola > Arvicola amphibius. The sequence continues at coordinate 94,301,210 of NC_052065.1, read as the reverse complement.
GAACCAATTCTAAGGTCACACTGTATGCAGCTACAAGACCAGCTCTCAGGCTGCACACTTTCCTTGGCCTTAAGGTGCGCTCGAATCTCCTGGACTGATCGGTAAGAGGGATCATACTGAAATGGGAACTCAGGTACAGGCTGATCTGGAGAGTCCTGCTCTCCTTCTGTCTTAGGTTTCCCCCCAAACATTTCAGCAAACAGAGATGCTGCTTCTTTGGGGAATCTGAAGGGGCTTATGGATGGGAAGCCAGCCTTTCCCCATGGACCAGGCTTAAACTGAACAGTGACCTCGTCCCAGCTCTGGGGTCTGCGGGAAGGATCAGGTTCCTGCTCAGCTGAAGACTTAGGCTCGCAAATGACCTTGAACACAGGGGGAGGATTTGATTCAAAAGTAGTTTCATCCCCTTCCCAGAACCAGGATCCCACTATGGTTTCAGCTTCTGTATTAAATCCACAGTTATCTCCACTGTCAACCTTGTTAATCACCTCATCTTTTGGCCCTTGCTCATTTTCTGGATTGGACCCACTGATCGCAGTTTCAGATTCTCCAGTGCCCTTGTCACTAGACCAGAAACGGGACCCAACAATCATATTGCCCTCACCCTCTGGCTTGGACACACGGTTTACACCTGCTCCTGTATTGCCATTTTTTGCAGCCCACATCAAAGATTCAAAAATTGCCTCCTCTTCAGTTTCTGACCCAGTTTCGACTGTCTGCGTCCCAGCCCTTATTTTGGCTTCTTCAGCCCAGAACCATGACCCAATAATTTCCTCCTCCTTAATTCCAGGAGTGGACTCAAAAGCACCCCTCCTCCTTGCATCTAGACTGGCCTCTTCCTTGCCCCAGAACCAGGATCCAATTGTATCTTCCTCTTCGGATGCTACCTTGCTCTCTTCATTAATCTCAGGAGCTGGCTGAAATTTGTCGTCATCCCCAGCCCAAAACCAAGACCCAATGATGTCTTCCTCTTCAGCTTCTGGCCTGGCTTCCTCTCTGGTAGCAGCCTCTACAATGGTTTCTTCATTTTCCTTCCAGAACCATGAATTGAATGTGTTGTCCTCTAAAGTTGGTAGCTTGATCTCTTCTCCAGTCTCATCATCTATATTTCCCTCTTCTGCAGCCCATAACCAGGACCCTGCAATGGCCTCCGTCCTTGGATAATTATTGGACCAGAGCCATGAATCAACACTGTTCTCTTGCTCTCTCAGAGTAGACTTCAAGCTTTCTCTATTGGTAGGGCACAAATTGGGCTCTTTTGCCCAGAAGCAAGACCTTTTCTTACTGTCCTCAGCTTCCGCCACAGGCTTGTATCTGCTATCAGCTGTGTACTTCATGTTGGCTTGTTCTCTGGCCCCAAACCAAGCTGAAATAATGGGCTCTTCCTCATCCTCCAGGCTAGACTTACTATTAACTTCATCCTCCACACTATTGTCTACTTTAGCCCAGAACCAGGGCCCAATGATGGGCTCCTCCTCAGCTCCTGCCATGATGTCAGAACAAGGCTCAGTCCCTAAATCCACATGTGCCTGCTTTTCAGACCAAAACCAAGGCACAAAGATTGTCCCTTTTGTAGATGCTGGCCTGGCCTGTTCTTCAACCTCAGCCTCTGTATTGACTTTTCCAGCCAAGAACCAGGAATCGGTACCTTCTTTTTCCTCAGGCTTTGGCATCTTCTCACAACTGACTCCAACAGATCTCAAGCTGTTCTCACCAACGCCCCAGAACCAAGATCCAAAAATGGACTCATCGTCAGCCTGTAAGTTGACATCTTCATCATCAGCCCAGAACCAGGACCCAACAATGTTATCCTCCTCATTAGCTACTGGCATAGGCTTAGAGGTACCCTTAGGTCCATTTTCCATACTGCTCTTCTTCTCAGAACCTAGAGAGAAACTATTAACTTGTTCTTCCTTATCATTTGGTCTGGATTTAAGACAGGTCTCAGAGTCCACACTGGCTTCTTCTTCACTCCAGAACCAATCTCCAACAAAGGGCTCCTCCTCTACATATAGGCTGGCCTTAGTGCTCGCCCTCTCTACCATCCTGGACTCCTGGGTATCCCAGAACCAAGCCCCAATGAGGACTTCCTCCTCCGGTCTGGCTTCTTGTTTGGGATTTGCTTTGGCCTTGGTTTTCACTTCTTCCTTTGGCACTGCTCTGGTTCTGGGCTCTTTCTTTGTCTTAGACTTTGAAAAGGCACTAGCCTTCTCTTCAGGCATGAACCAGGACTCTTTTTTATTTGTATCTAGAGATCCAGGCAGGACATCACTGCAAGCTTCTCGCTTGGCCTGGTGCCTGGCCCTCATATTGACCCCTTTCCTGGCTCTGGGTTTGGATCTAGATTGGGCCTCTCCTCCAGACCAGAACAAAGATTTTGCATGATTTTCACATTCAGATCCAGAGGTGGATTCAACACGGATTTCTTTCTTAGGCCTAAACCAGGACCTATTGTTGGGCTCTTCTTGGGGCCTAGACCAGACTTTGGGCTTTTCTTTGGCCCAGAACCAGGGAGTCTTAGCAGACTCATCCTCAGAATCAGAGCTAGAAATATTATAGAGCTCTTGCTTGTTTTTCTGTCTAGGCATGGTATTTGCCTCTTGTTTGGCCATGTGCCTGAACCTGTTATTATTGGCCTTCATGTTTTTCCTAGGACGAAATCTTGCACTAGTTTCATCTCTGTTCCAGAAGGAGGAACTTCCTGAAGGTTTATCTGCCCATCTGAATTCAGAATTCTCATAAGCCTCTCCTTTGGGGACAGGCCTGGAACGGTACCAGGATCCCATACTGGTTCTCTCTTCTGAGCCATAGGAAGGCTGAAATCCTGCTTGAGGATGAGCCTTTTTGTGAAAACTCTCAGTGTCCATATTACCAGGTTCTCTATCTACAGACAGGCACTTAGCTTGAGCAACAGCCCCAGAATCAGTACTGACCAGTGGAGAGTCTGCACTACTGATCTGACATTGCTTGCCCATCCTTGACATGGGCTCTGCCCGAAACTTATTTGGGGCCCATACTGGGGCATCATTCTTCGACCGTGAAATAGGGATTGCCTTGGGTTTGCATTTAGCGTATGCCCCGCCTGGTGAACTGACTTCACTCCTAGGTCTTGCTCCAGGAGTACTCTTAGGCTTCACTTTGGGCCGTGCTCCAGGCATTACCTGTGTTCTAACCTTAGGTCTGACCACCAACGGGACTTCATTCTGTACCTCTGCATCACGCCTATTGTTGGCATTGGCATTCTCATCCCCAGGCTTACTTTCAGCCTTTGCCTGGGCACCAGCCTCAATCTCTGCCCTAGTCATGGTATATGTTCGATAAAGCCCTGATATATACCGATCAACAACAGTAAACCTTCACTAGAGATCTGTTACAGGATTGATCTTCACAACACTCTTTGGTAAATTAGGCTACGAGATAGAAAAGAACCAGACTGGAATGACAATCCAGCACTCAAGGAGGCTCCTACCCAAGCAGTCTCAGTCAATAACACAGATACAGTGCAGAAGAGGCGAAACCAAGCCAGAGGAAGATGGACAGGTCCTAGGTGCACTGGTCAGCAGCAAGCACAGAATCACCAAGCAGCCACTGTAGGTGATCTAGGAAGAGAAAAAAGAACAAGTCAGTCCTATACAGTTCTCTTGCCTCCTGTAAAAACTTACACAGAGACACTGGTGAATGATGGTAAGTGGAACAGCTCAGCTAGGAGAAAACTTCTATGTTCCTCTTGCCTGCTGGAACACAGGTGCAGGGTTGAGGAGACAGTGCACAAGCTAGAAATGAAGACAGAGGGGAGCCCCACATGTCTCAGTGGTCAGTCTTGTCGATCTCTACTACCCCCATCTAAATGTGAACCCTCTCCCATACTCACCTTCACCGATGTGGTGCAATTCCCTCCTCTGTTCTATGTCCAGGTGGTGTTAAGATCAACAGCTGACAGCAGGGAGTCCTACAAATGCATAAAAGAAAATGGAGGCTCGGTGCCTGCTACGTGGGCACACATCTCCGAGCCCAATCCAACAACAAAACCATGCCTGCTTTCTGCCTAAAGTTCCTGTTCCCTGGTCCCAGCTCGCATGTCTCGTCCTGTGGATCATAGTCTAATTCACATCTACCTCAACATTCCTAGTAGCTCTGAAAGGAAATAAAGGATGCTGTGGCAGTGAGCAAATTTAGAGTCCAGTAAAGACATCATGCATCCTCTTAGGTTACAGCAGTCTGCATCTGCCTCCTCAGTTCCTGGGTCCTAACTGCTCCCCATTCTCACCAACCTCCAGAGATCCGAGACAGTCTCCTCGATGACTGTTTTCTTTCTTACAGAGCTGACAAGACTTAAAGCAGGCCTGCAGACAAAGAGATAAAAATGTAAGACAATCAGGAGATGACGGCAGCAGCTGTGGGCAGATTTAGGGTCCACTAAAGACATCATGCACCCTCTTGGGTAACAGCAGTCTGCATCTGCCTCCTCAGTTCCTGGCTCCTCTACTGGCCCCCACTCTCACCAACCTCCAGAGATCCGAGACAGTCTCCTTGATGACTGTTTTCTTTCTTACAGAACTGATCAGACTTAAAGCAGGCCTGTGAACAAAGAGGAAAATGTAAGACTATCAGGAGATGACGGCTGCAGCTGTGGGCAGATTTAGGGGACAGTAAAGACATCATGCACCCTCTTGGGTAACAGCAGTCTGCATCTGCCTCCTCAGTACCTGGATCCTCTACTGCCCACGATTCTCACCAACCTCCAGAGATCTTGAGATGCTCTCTTCAATGCTTTTCTCTTTCTTACAGAACTGATCAGACTTAAAGCAGGCCTACGGACAAAGAGGAAAACGTAAGACAATCAGGAAACGACGGCTGCAGCTGTGGGCAGATTTAGGGGACAGTAAAGACATCATGCACCGTCTTGGGTTATAGCAGTCTGCAGTACCTGGCTCCTCTACTGCCCACAATTCTCACCAACCTCCAGAGATCTTGAGACAGTCTTTTTGATGCCTTTTTTCTCTCTCGCAGAACTGATCAGACTTAAAGCAGGCCTGTGAACAAAGAGATGAAAACGCTAGGCAATTGGGAAATGATGGCAGCAGTTGATCTTCTTGAGAAGAACACCACAAAGGATAAGACTGTGTGTCTTTCAGCATTTAGGGTCCTACTGCTGGAACATTCTAGTTTTATTTTGCCTGGCTGCAGGATTCCTGAGATAACACCCACTTCCTGATGTCATACTTATTAGTCCTGCCATTCTCAAGATTCACCACTAGGTGGCCACATTTCCTTTTCTTGCGCAGCAAAAAATGGGGGAAGGGCGCAGCACATTCTAGAAAGCAGGTTCTGAAGTGGTCCTTGGATTTATGACTCCGTCATCATCCCCAAACCATCTTTTCAGACCCCAAATTTGGGAGGGAGGGGAAGGGCATTGGGGAAAGTACCTGAAAGGCTGTGAGAAATGAGATTAGGAGACACTAATGGATACCCCACCTGTCTGATCTGTCACCCCCACCATTTTCGCATCTCCACTCACAGTCTGGTGCCCACTCCCATTGCCACACACCTCCAGAAATCCACGCCATTTTCTTGTTCCTCTTTCCTCAAGCCTCTGGTCTACAGATGCTCACTGTGGCCTGTCAGAACACGCCAGACCTACCGCGCAAACAGGAGACTTTGCCATCAAGCAGGAGCCTGTGGAAGGGACAGCACCCAGGGCGCAGGGTACAAGGGTCCCTCTCCGGAAACAGATCAGCGCCCTGGTAGCCTAGGCAACTCACCACCCCCACCAGCTGAGCTGGCCCCAGAGATGGACACCTGCCCAGCACCCACACACGACGACTCCCGCCCCCCCCTCCCCGCAACTCCCGCAGCAGCCTCCCCTGAACCCTTGGGCTCCGGAGCGACCCCCTACCGCAATATCGCACCGTTATTTCTCCCGCACCTGCCTATTCCGTAACCTTTGCAGGATCCAGACACCGTGGAGGGCGGGACAAGAGCGCTACCTCGCCAGCCTCCAGACCATCACAGCCAGCCGCTCCAGCCGCCCCCTTGATCCTCAGCCTGAGCGGGGTTCCCGCTTCCTCCTCCCGCCTAGGATCTCCGGGAGCCGCGCACCACTCCGGGGAGCCCCCGCGACCCGCTCGCCCCCACTGCACTGTCAGGGCCGGGCGATGGTCCGCAGAGCGCGGCCGCCCCGAGCCCTCGACACACCCCCACTTGCCTGGCCAGGCGCACGGCCCAGGTCTGCGGGCTCCCCCGCGTCTCCCGTCTGCTCTCGGCTGTGCTCCGTCCTTCGCAGCTCCTCTCTCTGGGATCTCGGCGCTTTGCGCGCGAGTGGAATGGCAGAGACGCGTCCCGCCTCCAAGCCTCTGCAGCAAACGGGCAGGGGCTGTTGCGCAGAATGCGGCAGGCACAGCTCGCCTCGAGGGTGTCGGGAAGGGGGCGGAGGGATATGGCGCACAGGCTCGACGCCCCCTCACTGGCCCACTGTAGTTCCGACTCCGAGAGGGCGGGGCCGCACGCAGCCCCGCACCCCTGGGGAGGGGGTGGGTCACACAGTGAGCTCCTGCAGCCCCCTGCTCACCCTAACCAGAGACCACCACCACTTTTCTGGTGCCACTCTAGGGTGGGGTATGCCTGAGAGCTAGGGTCTATGAGGGCTTTGGGGAGGGGGGGACTATATGGAAGAGGGTGTCTGGAGTTGGGGAGCAGAAGGGAGCAGCGGAGGGATACTGAGTGGGCCCCTAGGTACATCTGCACTTCAAAACGAGGCTGGACATTGCCTGCCCCTCCCTGCTTCCCCCTCTACCCACTCATATGACGCCAGTGGAAGTGAGGGGGGGGCTCAGTACTGCAGCCTGAGAGGGGACAGGTGACCTAGCAACAGACAGCCAGTAGGTTGTTGGTTCTCCCATGTTTTTTCTCACTGGTTCATGCAACCATGAAGAGGAGGAGGGCTCTTCTGTCTCTAAGGGATCTGAAGTGGGGGCTTCTGTTACATAACCCCCAACTACCCCTATTCCAAAGGGAAGACCACACTAAGCCTGGCCTTCTAAATCGACCACCGGTTTGCACCAACAGATAATTCTTTCTGTCACAGTGTGTGTGTTGTTTGTGTGTGGGGGTGTGGTGGTGGTGTGTGTGTGGTGGTGGTGTGTGTGCCTGTGGGGGGGGGGTTGGTGGCGCATGCGCCTGTTAAAGCGTGCTTTTCATTCTACCTTTGTAGGGGATACGCAGTTGCATTAAGCACACACTGAAGCTGTTGGACTTGTCCATTTAGAAATTCATTTAGCCAGTGTTTCACAGAGCAACAACCCGAAGTCCATACCCAGGATACGTAAAGATGTTATTTGGCCAAGGAGAATTGAGGTTCAGGTAGAACTAAGGTTGTTAATAGTGGAATTTAGCAAAAAAAAAAAAATGCTAGATCATTCTAGCTAATGTAACTGCAAGGGTACTTAGGTATGACAGGCAAAGGCCTAAGAGTTTGTGTCTCAGGAAAGCAGCATTGGTAAAGCAAGACAAAACCATTGTTGCCTTTGAACAGGGAAAGAAGCCAGAACCCATGGAATGCAGGTTGTCTGCAGAAGCTATAAAAGATATTCTTCCATAGACATCCCTGAAAGAAAGGAGCTGTTTGATTTAGTATAGTAAGGCCCTTTCTGCATCCAAGGCTATATAATATTGTCTGTCTCATTTTAGGCCACTAAATTTATAGTAATTGTGATAGCAGGAACAAAATATATATGCCATCCTTATTCATAATGTCCAACACCCCCCTCCCCTTAACTGTCTTTACGGCATATCAATGCCCTGGAAGAATTCACATTGTGTCTTTTTACGGTCATTAATACAAATCCTGTTTCACAAATATAACTAAAATAACCCCAGTACAAAATTGGCTCACATAGGTGGAGGCTTATTGTCCTTTCTTGTTGCTGTGGTGCTCCTGAGGATTGAACTCAAGTTCTTGAGCATGCTAGACAAGCAATCTACCAGTGAGTTATATCCATAGCACTGCTTAAACACTGTACTGGGAAATGGGTCTCAGCAAGTTGCCCAGGCTGACCTTAGGTTTACCATGCTGCCCAAGCTGTCCTCAGACTTATAATTCTGTTTCAGATGTCAGAGGGGATTATATGTGTGAGCAACCATGCCCACATGCCCAGTATCTTTTTACCCATTACTTACTGATAGGATTGGTTCTAGCAATAGTTGAAATATCTGTTGGATAATCTCCTGTCAATTCATTTACAAACTAAAGCCAATGAACAGTTAACAATTATTGATCAAAAGGGCCCTATGGAAAGCCTTTTATGTATTGATCTATTGATTAAACATCATCTTGAACTAAGATGCTGACCTATATTATGGCCGCTAGACATGATTTACGTCCTTCAAAAATGCATTCAAGCCCAACGTTCAACAATGACTATTGTTCTACCATCCAGTATCTTTATTTTCTGTGCAACCTGGACTTGTCTCTGAAATACAAAATTCAGAACAATTCACAAGCATTAACCCTGGGACAAAGAGGCAGCTGTGCTCCCTTCCAGCACCTCACTCACTTTTCTCTTCCTCATCTCCCTTTGCCTCTCGTGTTTGCTCATGAACTTGCACAGTGGCATACTTACTGCCATTATGGCTCATAGTATCTCCTCTTGTACCTCTTAAGGAACTGCTTCTAAAGACTGAGGTCAACTTGCCGCTCTACTGACCTCCATATCCCTCAGTTAAGCCTTCTTTAACAAACTCTCTTTTAGATCAGGTTGAGCCAAGTTCTGTGTGTTCTTAAAATGGATTTTTCTTTACCTGGACTCCAGAAGCTTCATGCTACAGTTAGAATTATGGATATTCCCCAAAAGTCTGCGTATCCCTTTTCATTTATCTTGATAGGTGGGCGCTGAGAAGTTTTGTTCTGCTGTGTGTGCGCCATGATCTTGCTGCAGTCACTGGATCATGGACTAAAACCCCCAAAATTGTGAGCCCAAACCCCTTTTCTCTTTATAAGTTGATTACCATAGGTACTTTCTTATACTGATGAACAGCTAATCTATTGTACGCAGGAAATTGAATCTCTCCAGTCAAGACAAAGTAAATAAAATTGGGTGAAATACCCCCAAAATATGTACTTCTGATGAGGGAAAGAGATGCTCTGGGCAGTAGCTTGGACTGTATCTACTACCTGAGATGGTACATTTACAGAATTGGGAGAGGCCACATCTAAGAATATTTTCAGGTTATATTAAATCACGTTATATACATACCTATAATCCCAGAACTTGGGGTAGAGGGCAGAGACAGTAGAATCACCACAAGTTCAATGTTCAAGACCAGTCTGACCAGCCAAGGTTACATAGTATGATTTTTCTATCTCAAAATAACATAAAGACAGAGAAGAAGAATAAGAAGAAAAATGGTGTGAATTGCGAAAACAGAGCTAGGAACAATGTCCTAAGGCTATGAATAAACTAAGGTTTATCTTCGGGAAGTACAGCTGCTCTAACGGCAACACTGTAATTAGGATTTTTCTTTGTCCTGTGTCCAGCACAAGTCCTCTACTATACATTTGTCATAACAAAGGCATGTTTCTAAGTGATCTCAGAAGCAATCATTTCCAAATAAACTCTAAAGCACATTACTGTGTTCCTGACATATGGACAAAGTGTGTCCTACACAAAGGAAAACATCCTATTATCCAACATGGCTTAAAGTTTTGGCTATTACTTAGTTTTGACATCATCTAGATTCTGTATGGGGTGTTGTTTGGGGGAAATGCAAGGGAACAGATGGAGACACTTAAGCGCCTGGCAATATAAAGCTAAGAATGGCAGCAGCAGCTGCAAGAACCATGGCAAAAATCACTGAAATTCTGAACATGGGAAATACTCCTTGAAACGTTTACAATTATAGGAGCTGAGGAGGGGAGTTAACCATCTTTGTGTGGACAAGAAATTGTAAATGCACACATTTAAAGAAAGTAATATAAATGAATGGAACGCCAAACTTTACGCCTTAAAATATAAAGTGTGACAAGTTCATATTCCTGTTTTGGTTTTGTGGGTTTTTTTTCGGGGGGTGGGTGTTTCTTATTACCTAACTATGACCTTCTGCTTCTACATGAGAAGACCTCATCATGACCTCCATTAGTACAGAAAAATGGGGAAAGGCAGGAAAATAGAAGTAATTCTCTTTCTTAAATCCTTGGTTAGGAAATGTTCACACCATTTCCACCCACATTCCCAGGACTACCCTTTCCAACTTCATGTCACATATATCATATTACCCTTTTCAGTTCTCCCTAAGCCTTTCATTTTTCTCATGTTCACCCTTCTAGTTTCTTGTCCTCCACACATACTCTCTCCAAACGTATACATGTACAAAGAAAGAAATTGAAATCTGGAATCCACATAGTAGCAAAAATATTCAGAATTTGTCTTGAAATAATCCAGTTTTAAAAGACAACATGTAAGCCAGCAAAGGATCAGGAAGTAGGCCACCTGCTCGCCCTTAGGCTTCAGGACTTAGGTTCAGTACTTGAAAGCCACGTGGTGGAGGGAGATCACCAATTATGACAAGCTGGGCTCCAATCTTCACTGAAAAAGAATGGCCCCTACGGGCACATATATTTGAATGCTTAGGGTGTGGTACTGTTTGAAAGGATTAGGAAGTGTGTCACTGGGTGAGCTTTGAGGTTTCAGAAAGCCAAGCTAGGCCCAGAGGCTCTTCTCTCTTCCTGCTGCTGGTGGATCTGGATCTAGAACTCTCTCCTACTTTCCAGCATCTTGTCTGCCCATGTGCCACCATGCTCTCTGCCATGATGATAATGGAGTAAACCTCATAAACTGTAAGTTAACCGCAATCAAAGGTTTTCCTTTATAAAAGTTGCCATGCTCATGGTGTCTCTTCAAAGCAAGAACACCAAGACATTCACATTCCTGTCATAGAAGGGTTCTCTCTCTCTCTCTCTCTCTCTCTCTCTCTCTCTCTCTCTCTCTCTCTCTCTCTCTCTCTCTCTCTCTCTCATATGCACACATGTGCGCGCGCGCACACACACAAAGAAGACAGAAAAAAGTTAGTGCTTAGGATTGGAGGTGTACCTCAGTCAGTAGAGTGCTTGCTAGCATGCGAGACATCCTCAGTTCAAGTCCCAACACTTCAAGAGACTAGTTTTCCAGGCATAGTAATACATGTCTGTAATAGCAGCAGGAGCAGAAGGATCACTCCAAATTCTAGGCCAGCTTGGCCTACAAAGCAATTTCCATGCTAGCCATGTCGAGGTAGTTAGGACTTGTCTCAAAATAATGTACAAATTAAGTGGTTTCCGGGGTTGAGTTAGAGAAAGATGACAGAAGTATTTTAGATAGAGCAGTGAAATATTCTGCATGATATTATGATGGCAGACACATGTCACTATATTATATATCTGAGTCCCGACATAAATTCATGAGTAAGTCCCGAGATAAAGAATAGAGTTTGGGTGATGGTGCTGTGTCAACATAGACTCATCAGTTGTAACAAATGTACCACCTGCACAACTGTTGTTGGCAGTTGTGGAAGAATATGCACAGAGATACAAAGTATATGGATATTTCCATTCTTTCCACTAACTTCCACTATGAATATAAAACTTGTCTTAAAAATAATTTTGAAATAGCCTCCTCTCTATCAAAATAGTCCCATCAGCATTGAAACATGCTATACTGCCTCCCATTTTGAAAATAAAACTCCCCTATGCCCATATCATTCCATAGCTACTGTCCCATTCCTCCTCTTTTACTACAAATAAGCTAGCATAGGTGTACTGAACGTCCTGATGCGATCTTCTTTCTTTTGAAACCACTCCACTCCTTAATCTCCAACATCCAACGGCATTTCACAGCTCCACTACAGTTTCTTTCATCTCGGCCGCCAATGGTCTTTATGTTGAGAAAGTGAAAAGGTTTCTAGACCTATCATCATAGAGGTCAAGTAATTTATCATCTGAATCATCACTCTAATGAGAGTAAAAAGTGTACTGTCAATCAAGTCTTGAGAAACCAACATAAACTAGGATTGTCCTGAGAAACTAAAGTTATTTGGCCTCTTTACTAATCACTTCTGTTGAGTGTCACTGACATGGCATCTTTCAAACATCTTCACTTAATTTCCAAGAGAGCTAAGGTTTCTCATACATTTCTATCTTATTGGCTACTGCTGACCACACCACTTCTTAGCTTTCTTTGGCTTTGCTAGTTCATTCACATCTTGTGTATTGCAACGCTGAAATGTCCCAAAGTTCGTTCTTTGAATGTCTTCCCTTAGTGCCCAACATCGTTTATATTCCTTAGTCATCACATCCATTCTTATAGCTTTTAAACATTCTGTCTTTACTTTGGTGCTTCCTAAATTTCTATGTCTAGTTTGGATCTCTCTCAAAACTCTGAGAAGCATATGTCCAATTGTTCACTTTCAATCTACATGTAGATAGCTAAAAGGCATCTCAAACTCAGTAAGTTCTGAACTGAGCTCCTGGTCTTCTCCCCAACATTGGTTCCTGCCAATCTTCACCCATATCACTAAGAGTTTTTTATTCAGAGCCACTCAGCATCTGAATTACTGATTTCCCTTTCTACTTTATGTTCAATAAACTTACGAAAGCCATTTGCTTTACCTCCAAAACATATCTGAAAAGTGCCCACTACCACCATTATCCACAACCAACTCCTCATCCAAAATCACTATCATCAATGTGTGGGGCACTGTTGTTTTATAATTTACAAGTAAGTCTCTGAATTCCCATTCGTTTCCCTAAAGTACATTATTTTTTAAATAATTTTAAAAAATGTATGTCAGATTACAGTGATCCATTTTTCAAAACCTTCTAATGGTTTTCAACAAGCCTCAGAACAAAATCCAAACTCCTTTTCACAGTTAGTCTCTATCTCACATGGGTTGGCTCTCGTCTCACATACTAAAATAAGCTCTGTTCACTGTTTCTTTGCTGTCTTCATTTTTTTTCTATAGTGCTGGGGACTGAATCCAAAGTTTTGTAGATGGTAAGTAGTCAGCTCTACCATTCGCCAGCCACACCACTAAATACAATTCTCTATTTTAGCCATACCAATTACGTTACTGTTTTTAAAAGCAACCCAAGAAGTTCATTTGTTCCTTCTCAGGCTTAGATACTCTACCACACAGAGTCCTGTCTCACTCCTTCATTTCATCTCATGCATTTTATTTAAATAGAACTTCTCTGACTATCTCATCTAAAATAATATTCCTACATTCGGACACTCACTAGCCTCATACACTATGATTTGTTCCTATCAGTTATTACCATCTATTCAGTCTTCTCTCATATATTACATCCTGGCTGCAGCTTCCTCTCCGCCCACTCCTCTCAGTTCTCCCTTCAGATCTACTGCTCCTTTATTTCCCTTCAGACAAGAGCAGGCTCCCCAGGGATACATCGAGGATGTCTCTGCATGGAGGCCCAGAGAGGCCATTGCATGAAGCTGTGAAGGTGAAGCCTGGATTTCACTGGCGGCCACAAGATGTTGGGGATGAGATGCCAGAGCCATGGGTACTTGTCAAGGAGAGCTGCTAACAGGGTGTGGAACCAGGTCTAGAGAGAGAAGCGTGTTGCACTAACAAAGCTGATGGAGTTGAAGATCTGAAGAGTGTTTTGACATCGGACATGGAGACACAGTGTGGAGTTTGTCCTGCTGAGTTTTGGTCTTACATTGGTCCAGTATTTCCTCACCATTGCCCCTTTCTTCCCTTTTGGAATGGTAATATATATTGTGTGCCATTGTATGTTGAAAGCATGTGATCTTACAGGAAGTTACAGTTAAGAGATTGCCATGAGTATCAGAGAGTTTGAACTTTGGACTTTTAAACAGTATTGAGACTGTTACAGACTATGGGGTCTTTTGAAGTTGGACTGAATGGATATTTGCATTATGATATGGCTACAAGCCTATGGGGTCCAGGCATGGAATGTCATAGTTTGAATAGGAATAGGCTTATATGATTGAATGCTTGGTCATTAGGGAGTGCAGCTACATAAGAGGGATTAGGAATTGGAGGGAGTGTGGAGTGGGCGTGGCCTTGTTATTGGAAGTGTGCCATTGGTGAGGGTGGGCTTTGAAGTTTGATTGCCAGGTCCAGTGGCAATCACTCATCCTGAAGTCTGTGGATCCGGATGGAGAAGTCTCAGCTTCTCCTCCAGCACGTCAGCATATGCTGCCATGCTCCCTGCCATGACAAAATGGACTAAACCTGTGAAGCTGCAAGCAAGCCCTAATCAGATACTTTCTTTCATAAGAACTGCCATGGTCATGCTGTCTCTTCACAGCAATAGGACACTGCCTAGACATAGTAGGTACTTGTTGCAATAAAAGATCACCAGAACAGCATTTTCCCACATCAGAATCTAGAGCAATATGCCTTTCTCAAATTGTCATTTAGTGTTTTTCTTTCCCATCTTCAATACACAGATATAGTCTTTTGAATATCAAATAGCTGTTTCCAGAAGCCATAAGATATGTATAGTCATAAATATTACACAAGCTACAGTTGAGGGACCTAGACAAACAAAAGATGTTGGTTTTAGAAGTATTACAACACACCATTCATGCTCTTCTGAAACCCCGAAGAGGAAGAAAGCCTCTTCTGTTAGGTGACAACTAAACTTTCCCATCATGGATGATGAATCCAATGTGTGCATCTCAGGATTAAAATTCTGGTTAATTGAGCTAATCACTGAAGGAAAACAACACCAACCTGCCTTAGCCTACATGCCTCAGATTGGCGAAAGACTCCCCAAGGGGCAGTCTGGGTCCTCACGATCCAGCCTGCCTGAAGCATCCACAGGCCTGCCCAGGGGCCATTATGATGAGCAAGCATGTGGTAGAGAAACAGGAGAGAAAGAGAGGCAGAATGGTTCATATGCTGTGGTAAGAGGCAGGTCTGAAGAAGCCAGGATTGTGAGAATCAGCATCGACTGATGCTGATGGCATACTTGCTACTTGGGACCAGAGTGATGCCTGGGTCTGGGCTGCTGCCTATTGCCATATCTGGGTCTCTGACAGCCAAGGTCTATGTTGACATCTATGACCCATGTTGCCACACCAAGGCCACGGGGATGCCCCAGGGTCTGGGCCACTACCTGGATCATTTTGGGGTCATGATACTACTGGGGCCATGTTGATCTGAGTGGTCTGTGTTGCCACTGTGAGGGGGGGCACAGGATGACATGGGTTGATATCCATGCCTCTGGCTCCTGATCCCACTGAAGGCCATGCAAATACTTGGGGTCTGGGCCGTTATCTGGGGCCATGCTGGTATTCAAGGGCCACTCTGCCTCAAGGGACATGCTGATCTGAGTGACCTACACTGCCACCTGAGGCCAAGGTGTCATCTGGACCCAGGCTGCTGCCGTGGGCCATGTCTGAGCCCATGGTCCAGCGGCAGCCAGGGTCTGGGTTGATTTCTATAGCTACTGTTGCCACGTGTGGCTGTGTGATGCCTGGGGTCTGGACTGCCACCTGAGATCATGCTGGTATCTGAGGGCCTTGCTGCCACTGGGGCCTTACTGATATGGGTGGCCTGCATTGCCACTGGGACCATGGTGACATCCAGGCCAAAGGACATATATGGGTCCATGTTCTTGCTGAAGGTGGGGTCTGTGATGATGTCCATGGCCCATGTTACCACAGGGTTTAATAGGAACCATTGCTGTTGAAATCTGAGAGGCCTTCTGAGCTGGTTCAGTCTCTCACAGGCCCTACCCCTCCCTAGACCCTGCAGCAGGAGAGCTGCCTGCCCCTGACCCCAGAGCTAGCCCCTGGCACTACACTTGGGAGAGTCAGAGGGCCCCACCCTTCACCAAAGGCATGGATCTTGAAGAGGTGGCTCTGCCCCTCACTTGACGGAGACACTCTCAGTGGCTGTGACTGACCAGCTCAGCTACCACCCAGACCCACATCCTGTGCCTTGGGTTGCCCCCCCCCAGCATCTACCCCATCTGTGACCTGCTGGAGTACACAAAGGAACTGGTCCTGCAGGGCAATAACCACAGGATCTCCATGACTCAGGGCAAGAGCAGGATATCCAAGGAGTTTTGGTGAGGGTCCTGTGATGATGATTTCCCAGGGAGCTGGAACCAGACCAATGACTCCTTGCAATTCACATTTTGTGGGTGGGGCTGACTGAACAAAAGGGTGTACTGCATGACACGTTGCAGCTCCCAATGCCACTAGGATGAAGGAAGAAAAGTTGGAAAGACAGAGGAGCAAGGTGAAGTTTTTGTTGTTGTTTTGTTTTTAATTTGGGGGGGTCCTGCTGCAGGGGTGGGGGATGCATATCCATATGCATCTGGGAGATGAGTGGGATTGGGATGCATGATGTGAAATTCTCAAAGGATCAATAAAGAAGTATGTTTAAAAATTCTACAGATGGAAGGCTTTGTATGCTTACCATAACACTTTATCTGAGAAAGCTATTGAATGGGTTTTCTCGAAAATACTCATTGCCATGGCAAAAACAATTATTTGCAAACTTCAAGGCCTCTAAATAGCAGTTAAGAGTCTATACAAAGAGATGGCACTACCTGACTAAACGTTCAAGAGATGGAATTCCCAGAGTTTATTACACAAAAGAGTAATAACACAAGCTCCTCTTCCTTGTGTGTCAGCTTCATTTCTTTGTTCTGGGCCTCACCTTCCCACAGCCCAGGTATCTAAGGAATCTATTCAATAAGTTCCTCAAAGACACATTGAAGAGTCACAAGTTTTTAGCCTCGCCTCTATAAATAACATGGAATGCTTTTATGCAGATTTCAGGCCTTCATTTCTATCCAAGATTTTTTTTATTAATCTTATTCCCAACCTGCATGTTAACAATATCATTTCGTGTATCCAACTACCCACTTTAATGAAGGTTTCTTTTCTTGTGATGTCAACACTAATATAACACCTGTGCATCACTGTAATAGCTAGGAGTCAATGTTCTAAACCTCTAGTGGCCAGGAGTTTCCCATGTTGTAAATTTAGCCTTATTTCTATCTACTGAAATGGTCTTTTACTTTAAGGTCAACACCTATTGTTGCTACAGGTTCTGGATCAGAATTATCATCTGTGAGGTTCAGTACCAGGCTGGATTTGCCCACCCAACTCTTGCCAATGGTGAGGGTCTTCAGAGTGATCAGTGTTCAATGTGCACTCACTCCAGTCTGACTCCAGCTAGGCTCCTGTGCTCAGCCCTTCATGAGGATGGTCCATGCCTGTGCTGAAGCTTTCTTTTTTAGATTTAAATTGGTTCAGAGCAATCTACCTACTTTTCTCTATTTTAAGTATTTGTATGTATTTCAATTAAAATGGAAGGAACAAAAAGAGAGCATCATACTTTCACTAATTATACATCCAGTTTATTTTCAGTTCACACTTGATGAAAATGTTGGGATTTAGTTTGGGGCTCCTTTTTTGTTTTTGTTTTTTACTTTGTAGACAGTATCTCCCCGTGGAATTAGTCTGGTTCAAAGTGATGGTCCTCATGCCTCAGTTTCACAAGTGCTGGGAATGCACTATATATGAACAGGTCTGGCTTGTTTATTTCATAGACAAAAATCCTAATGTATTATCATATACAACATTTTACTTTGAGGTATGTATACATTGTGGAATGGTTAAATTCAGTTAATCTTCAAAATCTTGTCTTTTTCTGATTAGAACCAGACATAGATCTCATTCTTTTAGCAGTCTTCCAAGTACACAATTGATGTAGGAGTGTTTCTATCTATCTGCTGTTTCATTGGTTAATTAATAAAGAAACTGCTTAGCCTGATAGGTTAGAACACAGGTGGGTGGAGTAGACAGAATAGGATGCTGGGAGTGAGGCAGATGCCTCAGGCAATAGCCATGCCTCTCCTCTCTGGGACATTCGCCATGCCTCTCCTCTCCGAGACGGACGCAGGTTAAGATCTTTCCTGGTATGCCACCCCTCATGGTGCTACACAGATTATTAGAAATAGGGTAAGCAAGATGTGAGAAGTTATCCAGTAAGAGGCTAGAGCTAATGGGCCAGGCAGTGTTTAAATGAATACAGTTTTTGTGTAATTATTTCGGGTGTAAAGCTAGCCATGTAGGATCCAGGCAGGATGAAAAACAGGCCTGCTCGTCTCATCACTACAGAATGGCGCCCAATGTGGATAACTTAATCCACAGAAAGCCTGAGTAAGCTTGAGAAAGAATAAAGCATGTTTTCTTGGTAGCAGCAATTTCTTGGGTTTGGCTCTGCTTGCTAGAGGTAAGCAAGTGCTCTCATTTAAGAGAGGCTTCCTGACTCAGCTTCAGCTGCAAAACCCTGCAGCTCTTTTAAGAGGTCCTGCCACGAAACACTTAAATGGTGTTGATGAAAAGCTGAACGCATGCATTTCGGTTTTTAGCCACAGTAGAAAAAAAGTTGTGCTGTTTTAAAATGCTGGCTTTCTGGGCCGTCCTGCCAGGGCAAACTCTGACTCTTTCAGGCAGGCAGTCAGAATGAGTGTGGTCTGAGTAAAATGCTGCAGCTTGCTTGCTGGCAGGGACCTTGAAATGCCATAGAGTTATGGCAATAAAAATGGCTACAGCTGGTACCTCTGCCCTGAGGCTGGAAAGCTAAGGAATAGGCTGGATCCTGCTGCCAAAGTGACGGCTTTAATCCTACCGATATTGTTTTGTAAATTAAAGACTCATGTGGTCACAAAAAGAGAGATATACAGTAAAAGAAAGATTCAAAGTCGAAGAAAACCTCTAAATGGTTTACAATGTGTTAAAAATATATGCAGGCTAAAGGTTAAAGTTCTTAGGGTAAAAAAAAAAAGAAGAGAGAAAGTAGTTGGGTGTGGTAGTACACACCTTTAATCCCAACACTTGGGAGGCTGAAGTAGATTGACCTCTGTGACTTCAAGGTGTGGTAGCACACGCCTTTAATCCCAATGCCTGGGAGGCAGAGACAGCCAGATCTCTGAGAGTTCAAGGACAGCCTGGTCTACAGAGTTATTCCAGGACAAAGATATACAGAGAACCTGTCTCAAAAAGTAAAAGTAAAAATAAACGAAATAGAGGTTAAAATAAAGCCACACAAAGATGGAAAATACACAGAGAATCTTGATGCTATATGCTATTATGCTCTCTTTGAATTGTTTGAATGCTGAGGAAGGAGCAACAGCTGCTAAAAGATATTTATAAATGCTGCTGAACTAATCCAAGATATATATTTTGAAAATACCTTGACTTCAGAATTTGGATCTAAGGATATGATGCTTTGGAAAAGAGATTCTTCTTTTGTTTTTACAGAAAATGAGACCCTATGGATTGCTTCTATCCCAATATGGTATGATAGACCACGCCCTCCTGAAAGGTTGCTATGAATACCCTCAAAAAATTACTTTGCTCAACTGTTGACTGAGATGACCCTGGCACACAAGTTATACCATGAAAGACCTAAATAACAGTGCCCCCATTCAGTAGGAAGCAGTTTGGAGAGAAATAACTACGTCCATATTCCCAGATATTGTTTATAAATGTTCTTTTACATTTAAAGGGGGATATGATATAGATATGAATAATTTGCATTGATATGGATTTTGCTTTAGTGATTTAAATTTAAGGTCAATTTTATTATATGTATATGTATTTCTGATCTTGATTAAGGTATTGTGATTGTGTAGTTCATTTAAAAATGTAATGTATAATTAAGAAATATGGGTTAATAGATAATCATTGATAATAATCAAGCTTGTAGTTATGTTAGTTAGATTTTCTAGATATATATATATTTCAGTTAGATAGGCATTCCTAATATCTTTCAAAGACTACAGAATATGGCATTTAAATGTTTTAATAACTTAGGGCTTTTCATGACAATGAGACACATCTGCTCCTGGCAGCACCAGCTACTTCAAGAGGAAGATGGGCATTGAAGAGGCTCCTTATGGAGTTTGATAGCCATTTGGGCAAGAAACTGCTCTTGCCAGGACTGTTGCATAAACTGGACACAAGGAACCTACAGAGAGAGGTCTATTAAACTTGCCTAAAGGTGAGATGATATTTTGGGGTTCCTGATTCATGAAAGAGTCTGCGAGACATTCTGCAGGACACAGCAGATACTGACTGAACCGCCTTTGAAATTTCCTGCTTCATGGAAATGTCTCCTGGAAACTATGGGCCTGTAGTCTGAAGATGGATGCCCCAATGGTACAGAGAAACTTTGGGTGACTGTCCAGGCAGTGAGATGTCTCTGTGATTTCTAGAGTTTCGTAAGTTGCTTACTTCTCATTTACTTAGGTAATATTATATCCTTCTGGAGTCTTTGATGGAGTTGAAGAATAGATAGATAGTTATAGTTGTTTTCCTTTGTTATGATAAAAGATAAAATAGATATAAATATTGTAACTTAATTCTTACTTGATAACTGTTTTGTTATATGTAATTTTACTATGTTAAAGTTAAAGCCTTCCTTTTTTGTTTAAACAGAAAAAGGGGAAATGATGTAGGAGTATTTCTATCTATCTGCTGTTTCATTGGTTAATTAATAAAGAAACTGCTTGGCCTGATAGGTTAGAACACAGGTGGGTGGAGTAGACAGAACAGGATTCTGGGAGTGAGGCAGATGCCTTGGGCAACTGCCCTGCCTCTCCTCTCTGGGACAGTTGCCATGAAGCCAGCCACCAGGTCAGACATGCTGAATCTTTCCCGGTAAGACACCACCTCGTGGTGCTACACACATTACTAAATATGGGTTAAAGCAAGATATGTGAGAATTAGCTAATAAGAGGCTGAAACTAATGGGCCAGGCAGTGTTTAAAAGAATACAATTTGTGTGTTGTTATTTCGGGGCATAAGCCAGGTGGCTGGGAGCTGGGCAGCAGGAACACAGCCCGCCACTCCTCACTACACACAATATATTATTATTAGCTATAGTTACCATGAGGATCAACTGATCCCTTGAACTTATTTTTCCTATCTAACCAAATATTTATAACTTTTGACCAAGTACTTGTAGCCATCCTTCAACTCCTTCTGTGAATTTAGCTCTATTACATTCTACATAAAAGTGGGAGCATACATTATCCATCTTCCTTTGCCTGCTTGTTTCCTCTGGGCTCATGCATAACATCCTCCAGCCTCAGCCACATTGTCTCAAATGGAAGGATTCTTTCCTCACAAAATGGTGAACAGAATTTCTCTGTTCATGAGTTGTTAGACTACATTTGTTTCTAAATCTGAACTTCACTGCGCACAGTGCTGCAGTAAGTATTGAAGTGCAGATATCTTTGTAGCATACTGGTTTCATTTCCTTTAGATACTGTTGTCTAGCAATTCCTCTGGGATTAAACTGCCCAACATGAAGGAAAGCTCCTTAAGACACGGGATTTTTAAAGAAGGTGAAACAACTGGATGTTCTAAGGCAGGTATGGGAATCATCCTGTCCTTCAGCAAAGCTCCCAGAGCACAGGAAGAACAGAATTTAGACGACCTGGGAAGTCCCTGATACTGAGCAGAGTCACTAGCTCTCAGCCCCATTCCCAAGCATATACAAGCGGGAAGGACTACTAAGAGACACTCTCAGACCAGAAAAGTCACTTAAAAGACATAGAGAAGTCGAGCTGCCTGGAAGAGGCAGACCAGCCATGCTGCTTGGAAGACTCAAAGAACAGTCAGATTGCTTTGAAGAGGGTCAGAGTACCTGAGCTCCCTAGAAAGGACTCTCTCCAATTTGTGCTGCCGGCAGCTGTGTACTGTGCTCCGGATTTCTTAATTTTGTATGCTGCTATGTTGGATGGGGTTTGGTGATACAGCTGTTTTCCATAACCCCTCACTTACATTCTTGAAAGTAACCCCAATAAAATTAATTAGCTCACCAAGATGGACTTTGTATCCTTACTTTGATCTATTGTCCGTTCCCATTTGTTCACATCTCCCCAGAAATCTGTCACACAACAGATACACCTACATGTGAGTTATTGGATCATATTTATCTTTTAAGTGATCTGTTTCATTTTCTGTGTTATATTCATTTACTTCCTCAACAACCATGTAAAAAGGTTCCCTTTTTTATATCCTCATCAAGTCTAGTTATCTCTTCTTCCTCCTCCTTCCCCAACCCTTCTGCCCTTCTGTCTCTGTCTGCTTTCTCTCTCTCTCCCTCCCTCCCTCTCTCTCTCTCTCTCTCTCTCTCTCTCTCTCTCTCTCTCTCTCTCTCTCTCTCTCCCTCCCTCCCTCCCTCCCTCCCTCCTCTCTCTCTCTCTGTTGTGTGTGTGTGTGTGTGGACAGGCATGCACTGGGCATGTATGTGGAAGTGTGTGTGCAGAAAGGCATGCACTGGGCATGTATGTGGAAGTGTGTGTGTGTGTGTGTGTGTGTGTGTACAGGCATGCACTGGGCATGTATGTGGAAGTCTAAGGACAACCGCCAGCATGAGTTCTTCCCTTCTATCTTTTTTTTATTAATTTTTATTGAGCTCTACCTTTTTCTCTGCTCCCTTCTATCTTCTTTAAGACAGAAGCTCTTCTTTTTTACTACTGTATACACCAGGCTAGCTAGTTAGCCAGCTTCCTGGCTCTGTTTTCCATCTTGCTGTAGTAGTTCTGGGACTACAGATACGTGCTCCCATGTCTGCAATTACAAGGATTCCGGGTCTCTGGACTGGGGTCCTCATGCTAGCACAGCCAGCACTTTCCCCAGCCCCTCACAATGGAGAAAACGGCGAATATGCATAGTTTAGGGGATTCTTATGGTAGTAAATAATTTATAAATGAACAAGTATGCATAGGAATAAAAATAGGAATTATGTGGATTTTGGTTTGGAAACTACAATTATTAAGCAAGTACAGTAAATTATATAAAATATTAAAAATAGAACTCACCATTTGCAACTTGTAATCTTGTATTCAGCCAAATGGTATTTCTTGGGTAAAAGTGAAATAGTTTTTTCAGACAAAAATTGAAAGAATTTGATGCTGGTAAGCCTTTCTTTTAAAAAAAGGTGTTAAAACAAATTCTTCAGAAAAAATGAAAATTGCGTAAGCTAGAAATGTAGATCTATATTATTAGAACATGAAGGTGTTGAGGAATAGGTAAATTAAACTTTAATATATTTTATTTTTAACAGTTGATTGGTAAATAACATTTGTCCAAACTAACAATCAAAAACTAATGCATTCCATAATTATTGCTCATGAATGTTTGATACGAATGAAGGCAGTGTATCAATGGATAGGAGGGACAACTTAATCCTTTGTCATAAAGCATGTGAAATACCTATGAAGCAGCACAGTATCACTTGAAATGCAATGTAAAATACTTGATGGCATATATAACAAGTTCTAGAATAACCAAAATCCAAGGAAAGTATAAATTAATGAGCTAAAATAGTAAATGGAATAATTTTGTAAATGCTAAATTAAAAATAGACAAGGCAAAAAGAAAAAAAAACATGAAGGTAGAACATGAAACTTCTAAAATGTAGTAACAAAGGAGGTAAGTACTAATCCAAACATCTCAATACTTATTGTAAATATTCTAAAGTTTTAATCATGTGTACTTGTGTGCATGTCTGTGTGCAGTATGTGCACGAGTGCAAGTCCCTAGGAGGCTAGAAGGTTTTGGATCCCCTAGAGCTGGAGTGAGTGCAGCAAACCAAACTCCCAGTCCTCTGAGCAGCACCCGATCTTCACTACTAAGCCATTTCTCCAGACTCCAAAATTCACTGTAAATGTGAATTTTCTGAACACTCTAATTAAAAGATAGATACATTCAGCATGCATAAAAACAAATGAAGATGGAACTATCTTTTTTATAGGAATCTACTTTAGGGACTGGTGAGTAAAGAGGGCTTGTTCTGCAATCATGAGGACCAGAGTTGCAATCCCAGAAACCACATAATAAGCCTGATATCCTGATATCCCCATAAACACAAGGAATCCTAGCTCTGAGGGCTGTAAGGACATGAGGATTGTTGGGGCTTGTCGGCACAAGTCTAAGGGTGAGATTTCTACCTCAAAGGAAAAATCAGAGCATGATAAGAGTGCTCTCTTCTGATTGCTGTATTCACATGTGCATGCACACACATGTATACAAATAGCACCTACACAGAAACACATACATAAATAAAATAAAAATATCTCCAAATTTTTACTTCATACTGAAAGGCAATAATCTTTTCAATGTATGTTTGTGTTCTGTTTACAAGTATTTTATTGGGCATTTAAAAATTTATGTTCTTCAGATATATAGGCCTGTCTGGAGCTTTCTTTTTTGCTGTGTCTTTACTTGCTTTTGGTACTAGTGATAGTGGCTTCACAGAAGCTGGGGAGTACTCCTCTGCTTCTATCATTTTGAATGGATTAGGTAGGACTGGCTGTAGAGCTTTTTTGAATATCTGGTAGATAGAATTCTGATAAGCATCCATCTGGCTCTGGAGTTCTTTTTGCTGGAAGGCTTTTTATTATTGTTTCAATTTCCTTCTTTGTTATGGGTCTGTTTAGGTTGTTGATTTCTTCTTGGTTTAATTTTGGTAGCTTTCTGAATCTAAAAATTCATCCATTTTTTGGGTGGGGGTTTCACAACTCAATGGAGTACAGGTTTTTAAAGCATTCCCTTATCTGAGTTTATCTGTTGCCTGCTGTAATGCTTCCCTGTTCATTTTTTATTCTGTTGATTCAGTCCCTCTCTTTTGGCCAAGCGTTTATCAGTCTTATTTATCTTCTCAAAGAACCAGCCCTCTTAGATTCATTGATTCTTTGTATTGTTTTCTTTTTTACATTTTATTAATGCATCATTTTCCCGTTTCCCTTTACTCCCTCCAAACCCTGCAATATGTCTTCTCTTGCCCTCTTTAAAATTCATGGCCTTTTTCTTTCATACACCTTTAATCCCATCACTCAGGAGGCAGAGACAGGAGGATATCTCTGTGAGTTGGAGGCCGGCTGGGGCTACAGAGAGAGTTCCAGGACAGGCTCCAAAGCCACAGAGAAACCCTGTCTCGAGAAACAAAACAAAAAACAAAAAACAAAAAAAACCTGTTGTTACATAAAACCATATGCGTATCACATCCCATTTCAAGACTCCTTCATCAGTACTTTGCATGCTTTATGACAAAGTAGATATATTTATAAATACATAAATACAGCCTGCTTAGTCTACATAATGATAACCAATTAGTGTCCTCTTCCTTGTGCAAAACTATTTCTCCCACTCTCAGCATCCCATTCCTTTGCTGTCTATAGTTCTTTGTGTAGGGTTGAGGCCTCTTGGGCTTTCCCCTGGTCATGTTAGCATGTGTATTGGTGTCCTTGTTCAGCTCATGTTTAGGCAGTCAAGCTGGTGAGATTTTTTGGCTGTAACTTCTAACATTACTAGGAGATACAATCTCACAGGAAACTCCCTGAGTCAGTCAGGACTACATAGTGATACCCTGTCTCAAAGAATAAAAATAGTATAGTTATACAGAATAGCACTTACAGTCAAATTGACCTAATCTATAGAATATTTCTTCTATAAATACCAAGATATAAATTATGCTCAATCTACTAAGAAACACTATCAAAATGCACTATATTATGAGCCATAAACTATAAGTTAGCACACTTAAGAGAACAAAAAAGATTCACTTCAGAATACAATGTAATAAAATAAGCAATCAATAAAATGAATATAGCTTCTAAATAAATTAATCAAAGACAAATTAGGAAAAAAATTTTTAAATGTACTTTGAAAAGAATGATGATAAAAATGAAACACCAAAATCCTTGAAATACAAATAAGGCAGTACTTAACAGTAAAATTATAGATCTGTGTGCATATATTAGGAAAGGAATGACTTATCACTAACCTAATACTCCATCTTAGAAAACTAGAAAAGAGCATAGTAAGAACAAACCAAGAGAACTACAAATTAATAAAACACTGAGAAAAATAAGACATTAAAGCAGGAAGGGGATTTGATAGAAGGGAGAAAGTTTCAGTTTAAAACTTTTGATGAGCTACTAAATATCTGAAGGATAAACTTAATATTTATATTAAATATTAATAATAGTCCTCCACAAAATTGTAAAAAAAGTAGTAGGTGGAGAATACTGCCTAACTTATTTCATAAAGCTAAAATTATTATAGCCAGGAAAAAAAATCCAGACAAGTTACCACAAGAAAAAAAACAACTATCTCCTACGAATGCTAATGCAAAACTCATCAATAAAACACTAGCAGATAAAATTCATCAGTGGTGTGGGAAGTCCTTCTGTTTATGTGTTACTTTTATTGATTCATGAATAAAGAAACTGTCTTGGGCCTGCATAGGGCAGAATAGAGGTAGGTGAGGAAAACTAAACTGAATGCTGGAAGAAAGGAGGTGAAGTCAGGTGACACCATGCAGCCCAACCAGAGACAGACGCTGGACGGAACCTTGCCAGTAAGCCATAATCATGTGGCAATCCACAGATTAATAGAAATGGATTAAATTAAGATGTAAAAGCTAGCCAATAAGAAGGTAGAACTAGCAGGCCAAGCAGTGATTTAATTAATACAGTTTCTGTGTGGTTATTTTGGGGCTGAGTAGCTGGGAACAAACAAGCGGCCTCCTACAAGATATAGCCTATTTAAAAAATGACGTTCCATGACCAAATGAGTTTTATCCTACAAGTATAAGGTGACTAAAAGCACAAAAATCAATGTACCATGTCCTATTTAAAATGAATAAATACAAACACTTATCGTTTTATGTAAAAATAACAATCTATGAAAATAAAATATATAGCCAGGCAGGTGGTGCACACCTTTAATCCCAGCACTTGGGAGGAAGAAACAGGCAGATCTCTGACTCACTCTGAGGCCAGCCTGGTCTACAGAGAGAGTTCCTCAACAGCCAGGGCTACACAGAGAACCCTTTTCTCTCTCCAAATACTCCCAAATACCACTCCCTGCTCTCCTTCAAATTCATAGCCTCTTTTTTACTAATTGTTACTGCATGCATATATATGTATACACATATATATTCCTAAGTATAACCTTCTCAGTCTTTATACTGTGGCTAGTATGTATATTTCAGGCCTGACAATTTGACACCCAATAGGCATAGCGCACTACAGTCTTAAAATGAAACATGATAATGTATTCATAATTAGACCCATATGTACCTTTTAATATGCACCTCTGGTCTTTTTTTTCTATAAATATAAAAAGTGCTCTGATACAGTAATTTTTTTGTTTTGTTTTTAAATCCAGCATTTATAGTATCCTTGCTTTGTTATTCCTGCATTCTTTCCCTGGATATTTTAAAAACCAATTCATAAACGTTTGTAAATGGATCTCCAGGACATATATACTAAACTCATGACAAGTACAGCATACTCAGGGAAGACTATTCTGTAAGTACTGAAACTAAGCTGGTGCTAATTCCAACTTAGTGTTATATAGTTAAGATATTAACATTAATCTCCAGGCTAACTACCTAAAAGAAAACTAAAAATCTGGGGAAAACCCAAGCAAAGTAAAGCTGTGTGTGGTGGCATGTGCTTATAATTTCAGCACCTGGGAGGTAGACGTAGAAAGATGAGGAGTGCAGAGATAGTATCGTGAGTTCAGAGTCAGATGAGACTGTATGAGACCCTGTCTCAAAAGCCAAAAAATAAAAAAGAATGAGAGACACAAGGAGAGAGAAAACTGAAAGCAGCATGCTAGATAACAGTTTTGCATATTTGCTGTACTGTTTTATATTCCTACTAGTAATGTCTAACTGTTCTGATTTCTCCACATCCTTACCAATCTTTTCCCCATTGTTTTTAAAAATAGAAATATGAATTGCTATGAAGTGGTTTGTTGTATGGCTAGTAGATGAAGTCTTAAGTCAGTGCATATTGTTGACATGTCATGGACCCCAGTGCCTCAGACGCACAGGAATGGCAAGGCCTTCCTGGAGTCAGGTTCAGGAGAATAGCAAGTGCTAACAAGCATTGATGTTTACAGTGTGTGCAGAAAGTATTAACCAAGCTTCCTCCTCCCAGGTGACTGCAACCTGAGACTGCTCCCCTACAGAGGGCCCTATGGAGATTAGTTAACACACCTTGTTCAGCTGTCATCAATCAATCAATGCATCTCTTCAGTCAGCTACACATACACACACTGAGTTTGCCAGCTGCTGGTGTGTCTCCATCAGAATGCATGGCTCACCCTATCCCAGTTTTTCTGTGTGTGTGTCTGTCTTCACTCCCAGTTGCTCAGTCAGGTCAATCCCAAAGCCATGAACGTTGTAGCTCTACGGTTTAGATTTCATTTGCCTAAAGAATAATAATATTAAGCATCTTTTCATGTATTTTTTGGTTGTAAGTATATCTTCTTTAGAGAAATATCTATCAAAATCATTTACCCAGTTTTCAATTGTGTTCGTCATCCATTTATCAACTGATAAGAGTTACTTAAGAAATCTTAGCTGAGAATACTGGTTATGCCTATAATACCAGCACTTGGGAGGTCAAGATAGGAAAATTACTACAAGTTTGAGGTCAGTGATATTTATATAGCAAGATCAGCTAGGCTGCACAGTGAAACCCTATCTAAAAACAACAACAACAAAAAAAATCCCCAAACAAAAACCCAGTAGGAACAGCCAGATGGCTCTGCTTGTGTAAAGGCACCTGTCAACAGGACTAACGGCCTGAGTTCATTCCTGGGACCCACATGATGAAAGGAGAGAATAATTCCCACATATTACTCTCTAACCTCTAAATATACACTGTGTCAAAAGCATTCCCATCTGAACACAAACATGTACATAAAATAAATAGGTAAAAAGTAATGAAAAAGTAAAAATAAAAATAAAAGTAAAAATTCTGGCTACTAACCAATATCCTATATATATGATGTATTGGTATATTTTCTCTTTTTATGTCAAGCAATACTTTTTATTCTCGAAAGTACTAAAGAAAAATGATAATTATACTAATTAATGATTATA
Source organism: Arvicola amphibius (assembly GCF_903992535.2). Classification (NCBI taxonomy): domain Eukaryota; kingdom Metazoa; phylum Chordata; class Mammalia; order Rodentia; family Cricetidae; genus Arvicola; species Arvicola amphibius. The sequence continues at coordinate 94,272,251 of NC_052065.1, read as the reverse complement.
CTAATCACCAAGCCAAGTTACAAAGACTGAAATTGCTTGGTGTATCCATGCTACTGGTTTATTGAACCCCTGGAAATCTGGGATATTCTTCTACATTCATCTTTTTAGATCAAGATGCTAGAATATAGTGATCCACCACACTTAATATGTTGCTTCAGTTACAATGAACTCTATCTGAACATACTATACTTATAACTGCCAAATGGGGCAGATATTTTGAAATATTATGATAAAGGGCATGACTCCACCTTTTGATATTTACCTATTGACAGCTGTTAAAATTGACTTCCTTTTTAAAAATAATATTTATATTTATTCTTTGAACATGTCTTAAATGCATATAATGTATTTTGATCTCAATCACTTTTGTGCCTCTGTCTTACTTACGTACAAGCTGATAACTGTTCCTTTCCCATATGGGCATACTGAGAAGAAAATCAGGGTGCTCTCTCCATAGGCATCTAAGAAAAGTTCAATCCGAATGCAAAAATAAACAAAAACCAAAATTCAAACAAACAGATAAACAAAAAAACTAATCCTGGCCCAATCCCCTCACTTCCAAAAATTCCCAAGAAAGCCACTCTGTTTTACTCTTTCAAGCCATTGTTAAGCTGCCTTGCATCTGAAGAAAAATTTCAGCGAAGGTCTATTCTATCTGATGGGATGACCACAATAATTCCTAAAAGAACTATATTTTGTTTACATAATGGAGCTAGTTTGTGTAGAATAAAACTGTAATTCTAAATCTATGTCAGTGGATACGCAGGGAAGAAGAAAGGGAAAGTTGTAAAGGTTTTTGAAAAACAGTTTATCCTTAACATTTTTAATATTTTAAGATATATATGTGTGGGTGTGGGTGTATAAAACATTTAGTTTTATGCAGATATGTGAAAATTATTTTTGACATATCAGAGAATTACCAAGTGAAAAAGGCACAATCTTGGAGCCTTTCTGTCTTGCTTCTTTATCTCCTTGGGATTTACACACTAATGGATGATACATATACTCGTTTTGATTTTGATGATAGACTAGTTTTAATTCAGATGAAATAACTTTTTAGGAAAACAGAGAATGAAGAGCCCTTAACTAGGAACATGTTTTTGTTTTTTAATTTGGTCCTAGGCTCATTAGTTTTTAGGAGGTTTTCATCTAAGATGCTTTGGAGAACAGGAAGTTTCTTCAACTGTGTCATCTCAGTGAAATAAAATCTTGTTAAACAACAAAGACTACTGGTACTGAATTCATGATTTACCATACTGTCTGAAGATTGCAGAATTTCCTGTGGCACTGGATAAAGTTTTAACAAGATTTTCAAGTAGAACAGAAACTTGATTAAAACTGCAGGAAGACTAAAAGATAAGAAATAACAAAGACAACTTGACTGCTGTGAAATTACAGAGTTAGGGAATAACTTGAAAAGTCTATCAGGGTGAAGTTGGAAAAAACATAGGGATATTTTACAAAGAGCAAAGGAAGAAAGTATAGAAACTGGGGTTATAATAGAGGAGAGGTAGGACCAGTAAAATGGCTCGGCAGGTTAGGCTGACAACACCAAATTTAAACCTCATGTGTATTTGCCTGTGTTCGCACGCACACACAAACACACACACACACAAAATAAATAAAATGTTTACTCTATTAAAAATGGAGTAAAGTGATGGCAATCAGGAAAGTAAAGTTCCTAAGAAACAAAATTCGATAGAATTTAAAGGAGAAATAAATATTTTCAAAATAATAATAGAAAAGTGCAAATGCCACACCCAATAGTGAATAAAATACCTAGAAGGGAAATCAGTGAAGAAATACAGTACCAAATATTAATATATATACATATAATTCTATATCCTTACATAAAAATATATGCCTATATATAGAAATAGGTATACATACATATATATATATATATGGCACATTATCAAATAACACAATATATATAGCACTTACTAAATAACAGCAAAAAACCTCAACCCTAATATTCTTCTGAAATAAGTCTCAATGAACTTAATTTCAAGACTGAAATCTAACTAAATGTCTACCATTACAAGGATGAAGCTAGGATGACACCCTCCCAATCCTGGCCTCCTTGAGCACCTGCACTCATGTGCACACATCCACACCCACATCCACACACTCTAACATCCACACACATATACATAATTAAAAATCCAATGAATTTACTAAAGTAGGCCTTTAAGTCAGGCATTTTAGCACACACAGGCTTGTGATCCTAGCAGTCAGGGGGCTTGGAGAGGAGTTGGAGGCTAGCCTAGGTACATGGTAAAGCCCTGTCAGAAAATACATCAAGTAGGACCTTTAAGAGGTCATGGGAGCTGTTCCTTGCTAAATGGATTAATATCATCATATTAGACTTGGATACTTACCTTGAGACTAAGTCTGTTATAGCTTGAAAGCCCTCACATTCTCTTTCTGACTAGCTTGGGGCCACTTGTTATTGTGCAACAACAAAGTCCTGACCAAATACATTTTTTCTCCATTTGGATTTTCTAACCTTCAGAATCATGAAGCATATAAACTTCCACTATTTAAAATTTACTCAGTCTGTGCCATTCTGTTCTAACAGCAGAAAAGAAACTAAGGCTGACTTTGAACTACAACAAGAGTAATAAACCTCCATATGATCATCTCCATCGAGGCAAACAAAGATGCATTTGCTATGTGATACCCTTTCATAATAAAACATACTCGTGCATCTGGGCACAGACAGAAATATCCTTAACATAGCAGAGCATTCATTAAAAATGCACATCTAACACCATGTTAAGCAGTTTAAAAAAAAATAAGAGCCAGGCAGTGGTGGCTCACACCTTTCATCCCAGCACTCAGGAGGCAGAGGCAGTTTGATCTCTGTGAGTTCAAGGCCACTCTGGACTACAAAGCAAGTTCCAGGACAGCCACAACTGTTTCACAGACAAACCCTGTCTCAAAAAAAAAATCAATCAATCAATCAATCAATCAATGAATCAATCAATAAAAATAAAAAACAAACCCACCTAAAACCCATTCACAGTAAAATAAGAAACAAGACAATTATGATCTTTCCACAATTATTTTTTGTACTGGACATCCTAGTCAGACAAACTAAATATGAAAAAGAAACAAAATGTAGCCAATAAAGGAAGGGGGGGGGGGACTAGAGAGATGGCTCAGCATAAAGTTGGATGCCCAGAACTCACATCAATTAGCTCACAACTACCTTTAACTCCAGCTCCTCTTCTGACCTCTGAAAGTACTCAAATGCATGAACACAAAGACAAGAACAGACATGCTCGTGCACACATGCGAATGCACACACAGAAAGAAAGAAGGAAGGAAGGAAGGAAGGAAGGGAGGGAGGGAGGGAGGGAGGGAGGAAGGAAAAAGAAAGAGAGAGAGAGAGAGAGAGAGAGAGAGAGAGAGAGAGAGAGAGAAAGAAAGAAAGAAAGAAAGAAAGAAAGAAAGAAAGAAAGAAAGAAAGAAAGAAAGAAAGAAAGAAAGGGCAAAGGCAAAGGGGGCTGGGATGTAGTTCAGTTAGTATAGTGCTTGCTCAGAATTCTGGAAGGCTTGGGTTTAATCCATAGCACCATGTAGTGGCACATACCTATAGTTCCAGCCCTCACAAGGTGGATGCAGGAGGATCAGAAGTTCAAGGCTAGTCAGGCTACATCATGAGTTCTTGTTTCTAAAATAAGGGGCTAAGAAGAAAGAAAGGATAATAGGTACTTCCATTTATAGATGATATTACATGGTGATACATAATACAAATTCTTAAAGAATCTACAAGAAAACTATGAAAGTCAGTAAACAAATGCAACAAAATTACAGGATTCAAGCTCAACTCATAAGCCAGTTATATTTCTGTATACTCGCAATAAATAATATGAAATGGAATTTTTAACTGCAAAAAACATGACTGGAGGTGCATGCCTATAGTTCTACCATTTGGAACACTGAGGAAAACTACAAGTTAAGAACAGCCTGGGCTACGTAGAGCTCCAGGCCAGGCTAGGCTACTTAGTGAGACCCTGACTCTTAAAAGTAACTCTATTTATAATAGTATAAAAAGAACAAAATATCCAGGAATAAATTTCAGCAAAGAGATGAATTATTTATAAGCTAAATTTCTAAAATATTACAACAGAAATTAAAGACCTATATAAGTGTTCTGTATGCATACACTGGAAATTTAGTATTATATAGATAATAATATCTCCAAAGCAATCTGTAGTTCCCATGTAATTCATGTCAAAACCCTAATGACTCCCTTCTTTGTTTATCATCATCATAGTGACTGTATGAAGTATGCGTGTATGATATGTGTATGGGAGTGCAGGAATGCATGTGCCATGGTACATGCATGGAGGCCAGAGGACAACTTTTCAGGAGTTGATTGATTCTCTCCTTCCACTATGGGTTCCAAGGATCAAACTCAGGTCTTCAAGGTTTCAAGGTTAAATGCTTTTACCTGTTGAACAATCTCACAAGCTCCCAGTGACTTCCTTATGTAACCAAGAAGCTGATTCTACCCTGTACCAAACCCTGAATATTACAATACCAATTTGACAGGAAAGCTGTGCCCATAATGTAATGTGGCACGAAGGCTATGGGAATAACCAATTGCTTGTCTTCAGCAGGTCAGGGCCGAGGCCGAACTCAGCCGGGACTGGCGCCGCCTGAGGGGTTAGTGCACCTGGGCTGAGTCACCGGTGCGCGTTTGTGCTCTGTACAAGCAGGGCTGGGACAGGCTAGTCTGGGAAACTGCGCTGAGAACGAGTGCAGGAGCATGCAGGCGGCTGCAGGACAAACTTGCATGCCGGGCGACCCACTGAAGCAATCAAAAGCCCAACGCCAAATCCCTGCCGCCCAGCATGGGAACTGGAGCTAAAGGCTCCCAAATGCCCCACGTTGGACGCCAAAATGAAGAGGCGTGGTTGATCGGCAGTTATGATTAACCAGATTAGCTTTAATATATATAATATTCAGCTTTAATAAAGGAAAGAAAGGGGAACTTACAAATCCAAGGTTCCAGCAAGGAGCGCAGGAAAACAAAGAGCAGGTGGGCCGCAGGCCCGCAAGATTTTATAAGTAAATATTAGCCTAAGGGGGACATGCCTTACAAACAAGGTGATTGGCTGGGCTTCCCCTTCACTGATTGGATTTGAAGCCTGTTCCATAGGAAGTGGTTTCATGCCTGTTTCACTGTGATCCTGGTTTAAAGCCCATGGCTGGATGGGGGAAGTCACAGGGTGGAACCTGCAATTGTTGTTTTGCTAAATGATAATGTCAAATCACCTTCTAAGTATTCCAGTTGATAACCAAAGATTAATGCTACTGTTAACCATTTGCCAGAGAAGCTTCTGTCCACAGTAGGCAGTAGGACATGCAGAAGGAGTCATAACCAATCAAAATGCTGAGAATATCTGACTACTGAGTCCTCAGCTCTAAAGGTGACAGCTACATCAACCTCCTCCTGAGGCTCAGGGAACATCTTGGAAGAGGGGAGCAAGAAGAGTGTAAGTAAGGTTCAGCTGACAGGGAGAAGCAGTGTGAAATGCTGTCTTCCACACAGAACATGGCTGCTGCCCTCATCAACTGACTGTAGTTTTGGTTACCTGGACAAGATCAAGCCAACAATACCAGTCAACATTCCAGCAAGCAGTGCTAACTGGACTCAGTAGAATACATTAAAAAGAGAAAAGGATGTGAAGGTGGGAAAGGAATGTGTTGAGGAGCTTGTGGTGGTGGGAAGGCAAGTTCTGAGCGGATAAGATCAAGATACATTGTATACCTGTATGTCCACTGAGGCCCTTGCTTTGGAGGTCAGGAACCCATGGAGGAAGAATTGTAGGAGACAGAGGGGTCAAGGACACTGATGGAGGCAGGTCTTCTATCAATCTGCTGATTTCACTGGTTAATTAATAAAGAAAACTGCTTGGCCTAATAGGTTAGAACATAGGTGGGTGGAGTAGACAGAACAGAAAGAAGGAAGTGAGGTAGATGGCTCAGACAATTGTCCCGCCTCTCCTCTCTGGAAAAGACTGCCGCGAGGCGCAATGAAGCTAGCCACCCAGTCAGACATGCTGAATCTTTCCAGGTAAGACACCACTCGTGGTGTTACACAGATTATTCGATATGGGTTAGTCAAGATGTGAGTAAGAGGCTGAAAATAATGGGCCAGGTAGTATCTAAAAGAATACAATTTGTGTGTTGTTATTTCGGGGCATAAGGTAGCCAGTGGCTGGGAGCAGGGCAGCAGGAACGTGGCCTGCACCTCATCACTACAGGACACCAGAGTTGGGGCCACAGAATCAACTAAGCAGGGCTCATAGGAGCTCAAAGTAATGGAAGCAGCAACCACTGAGCCTGTATGGGACTGGACTAAGTCCTCTGCAAATAGGTTATGGTTGTTAGCTTGGTGTGTTTGTGGGACTCCTAACAGTGGGAGTGTCTCTTTTTTGCCTGCCCTTAGGGACACTTGTCTTCCTACTGGGTTGCCTCAACCAGTTCTGCTATGAGGGTTTGTGTCTAGTCTTACTGTAACTTTTTATGCCATCTTTGGTTGCTATCCCTGGGAGGCCTGCCCTTTTCTGAAGGGACATGGAGGAGAAATGGATCTGGGGGAGAGCAGAGGTGGGGGAGAACTGGGAGGAGGGCGGGGGGAACTGTGGTTGGAACATACTGTGTGAGAGAACAATAAAAAAGTTTTAATTGCAAAAAAATATCAACAGACAATTCTCACTAGAGGAAATTCAAATGACTGAGTAACACTTAAATGTTCAGCATCCTTAGCCATCAGGGAAATGCAAATCAAAGCTGCTCTGAGATCAATAGCACAAGTGACAGCTCTCGCTGCTAAGCGGAGGAGTAATGGGAACAGTTTTCCATTGCTGGTGAGAGTGCAACCCCTTACAGATATTTATTGAAATCAGTGTAGCAGTTCCTCAGGAAGTTGGAAATTGATCTACTGCAAGACCCAGCTATACCATTCTTGGGCATATACCCAAAGGACACTTCATCCTACCACAGAGACACCTATTCAACCATATTAATTGCTGCTCTATTCATAATAGCCAGAAACTGGAAACAACCTAGATGTTCCTCAACAGAATAATGGATGAAAGGAACATGGCACATTTACACAATGGAGTATTATTCAGCAGTTAAAAATAATGACATCACAAAATTTGGAGGTAAATGGATGGGACGAGAAGAAACTCATTCTGAGTAAGGTAACCCAGACCTAGAAAGATAAGTATGGTATATATTCACTTATAAATGGATATTAGCTGTAAAGTAAAGGATATCAAGCTACAATCCAGACCCAGGGAGGTTATATAAAGAGGGGTGTGGGGAATGGGGCTTGCATGGATCTCCCTGGGAAGGGAAAACAATAGATTTTTTTGGGTGGACTGGGGGTGGGGGGATGGGAGTGGGGGGTGCTCAGGTGGGAGAGAAGAGATGGAGGGTGAGAATGCTGGGAGAGACAGCTGGGTTTTGGGAGATGGGCATTTGGAAGGCAAGGTAGAAACCTAGTGCAGGGGAAACTTCCTGGAATCTGAGGCTGATCCTAGTACTGGGGGATACAGAGTCTGAACTGGCCTTCTCTTGTAGCCTGGCAAGGCCTCCAGTGACAGGACTGTTTGCATTCTGTTGAGTTAGTGGCCAGAGGAGTCCTGTGGAGATCCCCGAACCACCCAGGCTAGAGCGAGGGCAGATGGTTGTTCTCCAAAATCTGACAGTGGGGCCCACTGCCGAGGACAGCATCCACACAGCTCACTGAACATAAGAGAGCCCTGCAGGTGCCTGCATGGGGCCTTCACCCCTATGTTCCAGTCTCCTTGGAGCTTAGGGAATATCATGGAAGATGGTGAAGAAAGATTGTAGGAGTCAGAGGGAATGAAGGACACCAGGAGAATGTGACCCACTGAATCAACGAAGCAGGGTGCATATGGGCTCACAGAGACTGATATGGCAAGAACAGGGCCTGCAAGGGTCTGCACCGGGTCCTCTGCATATATATTAAGGCTGTTAGCTTGGTGGTTTTTTTTGGAACTTCTAACAGTGGGAGCAGGTGTGTCTCTTAGTCTTTTACCTGCTCCTGGCATTCTTTTTCTCCTATTGGGTTGCCTTATCCAGCCTTGAGAGGAGGGCTATTGCCTTGTCTTAATATTCCTGTTTTGTCATATTTGGTTGTTGTCTCTTGGAGGCCTGCTTTTTTCTGAAGGGAAATGGAGGGGGAGTGGATCTGGGAGAAAAGGGATATGGAGAGGAGCTTGGAGGAGTGGGGAGAGAGTAACTGCAATCAGGAATGTACTGCATGAGGGAAGAATCTATTTTTAATAAACAATTATATTCTTAAAAAAGAAATTGACAAATAAATGCTATTTTTCTTTAATTTTATCTTTTTGAGAATTTCATATATTACATTTTAATCATATTCACCCCTCCTAACTCCTCCCAGATCTACGCCCTCCCAATTCCATACCCACCAAATTTCATGTCCCCATTTTGTACAAACATGTGAAGTCCAGTTTCTGATGCCTATATATTCTTGGGTGTGTAGCCATCCAACAGAGGGTGGTCATGTACCAGGTACCACACCACTATAGGAAACTCTTCCTTTCCCAGAAGTTATCAATTACCAACAACTCTTCAGCTAGTGATGGGACTTCAGGCCCACTTCCCCTTTCCATGCTTGGATTTTGTCTGGCTTGATCTTGCACATATGAACTCACAGCAATTGTGCAGCTTGTATAAGACCTGTGCAAGATAAATGTTTTTAAAAAGCAGACCATTAAACTTTACACAAAACTTACTCAAAATAATAAAAACATTCTTGAAGCAACAGAGCAAAAGTAGACCATATTCCTTTACTTACTATAAAAAGTGCATGTTTGTAGACAGGTGATCAATAGTTCAAAGGGGACCTAAGCTACATAGCAAGTTTGATAATGACCTGAGCTACATGAAACTCTGTCTTAAAAAACAATACAGCAAAAACCAAACAAAAAACATTACTATAAATTTATGGTAATTAAACACTTAATAGTGACATTAAGGATAGAGACAAATGGGGAAAATTTCACAATCCAGAAACAAACATCTATGTCCATGGTCAGTTAGTTTGGTCAGGGTTTCAAATCCATTCAAGGAAGAAAGAATAGTCTGTTTTACATACTATTGAAGGGTAAGTAGATTTCCAAATACAAAAAAAAATGAAGTCATATATCGCCTTCAATACAGCCTATAAAACTTAACTCAATATGAATCAATAAGTGAAATATATATTATCAAACTATAAAATTTTAAAATAAAATGTAGATGTAAAATCTTGTGACTTAGATTTGGCAATAAATTCTTAGATATGATACCTAATCATCTAGTGATTGATTGAAAATATAAGTCAATTTGACTCATTAACACTGAAACCTTCAGGGGGCTGAGAAATGGCCCAGTGGGTAAAGGTGATGGCCTGACTTTGATCCCTAGGACATACACAGTAGGAGAGAACTGACCATGGTGTCCTTTGCCCTCCATCTGTGATTGTAGTGTGGTGTGCAGGGCTTATATCTAGGGGAGAGAAAGAACTCCTACAATGTAACAACAAAGACAAAAAATCCACTTCTAAAAATGAACAGAGAATCTAAATCAGGGGATAGTAGTTCATGTCTATGATTTTGGCAGCTAGGAAGTGATGGCAGGAGAATCAGAAATTCAAAGTCACCCCAGCTTCATACTGAATTCAAAGCCACCCCTGAGTATAAGGGATCCCTATCTAAAAAAAAAAAAGAGTTCTTACAAAAAGCTTTATATGAATATAGTCAATATACATGCAAAGGCATTCAACATCATTAATAGTTAGAGAAATTCAAATCAGACCACAGTAAGATTCTACAAAAAATAATGGATGGACACAGAGCAAGGTAGCTGCTAAGACCCTCAAGTGACCTAATATAATTTCTGCCCTCCAGCCAAACAAATGGGACTGCTATTCACAAATAAACCTCTCACAAAAGCAAAGGAAGTCAATTGAGAGACCATAGTGCAATTTTAGTATAATAATAAGAGAAGTAATGAAGACTATAGAATAAATATAGAGTGTGAGGGAGGAAGGGAAGGAGGGAGGGATGGAGAAAGAGGGATAACATGAGGGGGAAAGGGAGAAAGGGAGAGGAGAGGGAGAGAGGGGGAGAGAGGGAGAAAGAAGGAGAGAGAGGGAGAGAGGGAGGGAGAGAGGGAGAAAGAAGGAGAGAGAGGGAAAGAGGAAGGGAGAGAGGGAGAGGGAGAGAGAGAGCGCTCATAATTTGTGATGAGAGGGAATTACATCCAGACCTTAAACTTGAATCCCAAAACCAGACTCATCAGCATGATTTCAAGAGGACAGAGACCCACAGCCTTGTGATCAAGCCAGTACTTGACTCCTGTAGACTGAGTTTCTGGACTCTTTAGCCAGGTGTATAAAAGACAGCCTGGCTCCCAGTATTTGTCTGCCAACACTGGACAGCTGAATAAGAAGCAATACTCTGTTCTCTATAGAATGTTAGAAAACTGAGGACACATCTTTGCACTGGAGTCTAATACTGAGCCCACAACAGAGAGACCATGCAGAAGGTAGATCCCAAAGGCCACCCCCCCCAGGTATGTATTCACATATGGAGCCTCTAGGAATACTTGGCCATCAGATAGAGTTCTTTATGCTCAGGTAGAACAGACCTGGACTTCATCCTACACTGAAGACAACCACAGCATGGGCCTGGAGTACATACCTGAGCTGTGAAACTGGGGTGTATCGCAGCTTAGCATCAGCCTAAGCAACCAAGAAAAGATTTCCACCACCCTTCCTCTAACCTTGGGTGACAGCAATGGGGACTTTCTCCCAGGAAAGGACACATCCTTACAATCAGCATTCATAAGCCAGAGGCCCTATATCCAACCTGGTGTTAGATAGAAACTTGTATGTGGTGATATTTTGTTTGTGTTTTAACAAATAAAGCTTGCGTAAAGATCAGAGAATAGAACTAAACCGTAGGGGCCAGGCAGTGGTGGCACATACCTTCAATTCCATGACTCGGGAGACAGAGTCGGATGGATCTCTGTTAGTTCAAGGCTACTCTGGGCTACACGAAAATGTCCAGTCTAAAAGAGAAACAGAGCCAAGTAGTGCTGGCTCAAACAAAGGTGATCCCAGCATTTGGGATCCCATGCCTTTAATCCCAGCACTAGGGAGGTGGAGACAGTAGTTATATGGCTGAGTGGAGAGTGGAATATAAGGCAGAAGGAGATAGGAGTTCAGGATTCAGTCTGAGGTTTAGTGAAGACAGCTACAGTCCCAGGATGCAGTCTGAAACATACTGAGGAGGCAGTCTGAGGACAGGATTACCCCCTTTGGTCTGAGCATTGGTAGAGGTAGTGGCTGGCTGCTCTGTTTCTCTGGTCCTTCAGCTTTCACCCCCGGATAGCTGACCCTGAGTTTTTATTATTAAGAACAAGGGCCAGGCAGCGGTAGTGCACACCTCTAATCCCAGCACTTGGGAGGCAGAGGCAGGCGGATCTCTGTGAGTTCGAGGCCAGCCTGGTCTACAAGAGCTAGTTCCAGGAAAGGCTCCAAAGCTACAGAAAAACCCTGTCTCGAAAAAACAAAACAAACAAAACAAAACAAAACGAACAATTAGAATATGTGCTATACTTGTGACCCACCAATTGTATTTCTACTCTGACAAACATAACCTCTGGCTGATTATAGTATTCAAGGACCAGTTTGCCTCAGCAGCAAGCAAACCCATACAACAGTATGGATATGAGTCCTATTCCTATGCTGTGTAGGTCTGATTGCCCTGTGAACTATGGGTAAAACCAAGCAATAAGACACTGGTGGCCATGGGACTGCCAATTGCATTCCTTCCATAGCCCCAGACAGCACAACAGGGAGAAAGTAATTTTCCCATGAGGAGACTAAAAGGGAGCTGGGTGCCAAGTCACTGTAGTTTGATAGGGATGCTCCGTGCAGGGTAATTATGCTCTAATCATGGCAGAATCCCACTGTGTTTGAACACAGGGCAATGATGGTGAACAAGCCAACTGGGTCTACCCTGGCTCCTGATAGAGCTTTGTGGGGAAAGAGTGCTAATTTAAGGCACTCACCAGTTCATTCAAAACAACCCCACAACTGCAGATTTAGGACAAATTTGAGCTTGGAACACCCTTTAGTGTGAAAACACACTGGGGCTCAGCAGTATAACATGCTGAATCAGTGGAAGTAACTACAAGCTCAGAGAAAATAAAACAGTCTGCTTAGGATAGCTACAAAAGACATAAATAAAGCCAGATTATGAAAATGAAAATAAACACCCAGTCTTTTAATGTGCAAATACCATCATATGCTAACAAGGATGTGTTTGGCTGAACTGATTGTGACTGCAGAGGATTTTCTTCTGTCTTTTGTATACTTTTCCTATAACACATGCTAACTTATAGTTTGTGTGGTGTGGTGTGTATATGTGTGCATGTGCACAAGCACATGCAGGTTTTTTAAAACTTGGAAAAAAAGAACTTTCAGAAAACTGTGACCTCACTTAATGGTTAAGCACACGATGCCAAACCCAACTACAGAGCAAACAAACAATATGTACAAAGTCTCAGATGGAGAATTCAAAAGAGCTGTTTTAAGGAAACTCAATGACAGGAAGAAAAACAACACAGAGACATGTCAATATTCCAGAAAAACTTAAGAGATGGAAGCAATTGAGAATTGGCAAAGAGAAATTCTTGAGCTACAAAACACAGTTAAAGAAATTAAAAAACAGAAATAAGGCATCAATAGCAGCACATCTTAAACAGAAGGAAGAATTAGTGGAGCTTGAAGACATACTATTTAAATAAAAAGCAGTTGGAATAAAAAGCCAGAGAAGATAAATTAAGAGATATAGTGATGTTTCATTTGCATTTTAATAAATAAAACTTGCCTGAAGATCAGAGAGTAAAACGGCCATACTAGTCAGCCATACAGTCCAGGCAGTGGTGGCACACACCTTTCATCCCAGCAGCCACACTAGTTAGCCATAGGGGCCAGGCAGTGGTGGTGTATGTCTTTAATCCCAGCATTAGAGAGGAATATAAAGCGGGATGAGACAGGAACTCACTGTCTTTCAGTCCGAAGATTTCATAGACGTAAGAGCTCTCTAGTGGCTTGGTTGCTTTGCTTTTGTGATCTTCAGGTTGACCCTAATATGTGTCTCTGCATTTTTATTATACGTTCGTGCTACAAAGAGAAATAAAAACGATGCTGGAATGATGGAATGATAAGGTATTTTTAAAAGTCATTTATTTGGAATAATGAGATTCCAGGAGGTCTTCAGATGATAAATGGGTATAGACTTATTCAAAGAAACAAGAACAGAAACTTCCCAAACCTATATAGAAGGATATAACACCCAATTACAGAAAGGTCAAAGGCTACTATTCAAATTTAACTCTATTAATCACTCAAACACATCTTAAAATCAAGCCTCTACAAGTGAAACAAAGATTCTTAGCTGAAGACAAAATAAACATAGGTGTGCCAATTTGTTCAGCACTACACTTTAGGAAACCACACCTGTAAGCAGATGATGATGACAGATTTTTAATTTTTTTTTATGGATGAGTACTCTGCCTGCATGCATACCTACATGGCAGAAGGCATCAAATCTCATCTTAAATAATTGTAAGCCACCATGTGTTTGCTAGGAATTGAACTCAGGACCTCTGGAAGATCAGCCAGTGCTCTTAAACCGTTAACTGAGCCATCTCATTACCTTCCACCAACAGATTTTTATAGCACTAAAAAACTGTCAACAACTGTCAACCAGGAATTTTAGTCTGGCTAAGCTACCCTTTGAAATGAGAGATTAAAGGTATGTCCAGACAAACAAAAGTTGAGAAAATATATTTCCATCAGACCCACTATACATGAACTACTACAGAATTTCTTCAAACTGGACAGAAAAAAACTATAATGACCATAAAAAATGGGCATGCATAAAACACTATGATTCCTTATGATTGGAATTGAGGCTTACTCTATAGGAGGGAATCTATGACTGTTAAGCTAAGTTCAATTAACAACTCCTACCTGAGGCAGTCATATGTCTTATTTAACTAAATTGATATAAGAATCAAATTGCCTTCTAAATATGTAATATTTATACCTATAGTAAAAATACTCTCAAAAGCTTCTCTTTGCAGAATAAGTGACAGTTGAGGGCTCAGCACTACATAAAACATTTGCACTATACCTTCTAAAGCTTTGGGAACAATTTGGAAGATGCACCAATTAGTAGTTAAGAAACTGAAGATAAGATAAAGGACTATGAAATGTCATCCTCTAGGATCAACACAACCATTGCAGTCATGAATGTAAAATAAGTGTTCAAAAACAAACAAAACACACACACACGGCTTAGGGTAGACTACTGGCCTAATGACAGTAATACCCTGAGTTCACTCCCAAGTGTAGTGATATTTCATTTGTATTTTAATAAGTAAAGATCAAAGAGTAAAACAGTCAAACTGGTCAGCCTTACAGACAAGGCAGTGGTGACACACACCTTTAATCCCAGTAGATACACTAGTTACCATAGAAACCAGCCAGTAGAGGTGCATGCCTTTAATCTCTATAATCCTAGAGAGGATTATAAAATGGGAAGAGACAACTCTCAGTCTCAGTCTCATTATGAGATTCCTAGAAGCAGGATCATCATTTTGGACTAAGATAGAGGCTGTTTTGCTTTTCTGACTTTCAGACTGAACTCCAATTTCTGTCTCTGGGTTTTTATTAATTGTGCTACACCTGAGATTAGAAATTATTGACAAGAAAAAAATTTAGAAATGATATAGATATATGGAAATTTCAAAACACAACCTGAACAACAGGAGGTCAAAGAAGATTTCAAGAAAGAAATTAAAATACTTCTTAAAGCTGGGTGGTGGTGGACTATGCCTTTAATCCCAGCACTTGGGAGGCAGAGGCAGGTAGATCTCTGTGAGTTCGAGGCCAGCCTGGTCTACAGAGCTAGTAGTAGGACAGCCAGGGCTACATGGAGAAACCCTATCTCAAACAAGAACAACAAAAAATACTTCTTGAAACAAATAAAACTGAAGACAAGGATGTCTATGAGATATAGAAAAAGCAGTATTAAGAGGGAGGGCTTGTTGTGAACCACAAACATCATACAGTAAATGTACAGCTGAGAGATCACTATAAAACCTCACAGGAGTAGTGAAGAACCTGATTTGCAAAGCTCTGGCAACACCTGACCTTTAGATAATGACTATCAATTCTGTAGAAATCTTAGGAAGCCATGACTCTTCTTCCTTCCACACTGGGATTCAGCCTGAAGTATTCCAGCAGTGTACAAATCATTCGTTGAGATAGCTTTTTCTTGTACGGGCAACTGGATGGCCTTCTCTCACACTGTGGGGCCCTAGTGTTAAGCATTCATTCAGCCAAACCTTTGTTCTCATAGTCAAATCTAAATAAAGCTAGTTCCTCACAATTATCCTTATTGACAGGACTTTCACAAAGAAAGGAGCCCTGAGCAGGAGGCATTGAGCAGGAGCAATAATATGTCTTCTCTTACTGATAAACAGGTCTAGGAGACCCTGAATTCTCAGACAGCCAACTCAAGAGAGTATAACCTACTGGCCTAACAAGCTATTAATATTCTGTACTTACTTTTACCTTTCATTTGACACAAGGTCTTAGTGTAGGAAATTAACTGTTTGTACCTTTACCTTTAAAATATACAGGAAAAAAAAGCTTGGATAACTAAGCCAACCCTAGAGAAAGAAATTCGATCTCATCTGGGTGTCAGTGGATACAGTAGCCTGATGCTTAGCCCGGGAGAAGGGGGTGACAAGCTCCATCTTAATACTCCTGGTACCTGCCGGGGAGCTTCACAGTTATGCCCCTTCTGAGACATAAGGCACCTACCTTGTCAGTCTTTTATCCATCCTGTTAGCCCTAAGAAATGCATGCTTGGGCTGGGCCAGGGTAGTGCACGCCTTTAATCCCAGCACTCAGGAGGCAGAGGCAGGTGAATCCCTGTGAGTTTAGGCCAGCCTGGTCTACAAGAGCTAGTTCCAGGACAGCTAGGACTGTTACACAGGGAAACCCTTTCTCCAAATAGATAGATAGATAGATAGATAGATAGATAGATAGATAGATAGATAGATAGATAGATAGACAGACAAGTAAATAAGTAAACAAGTAAATAAATAAAATGAAGAAAGAAAGAACGAAAGAAAAAGAAAAGAAAGAAAAGAAAAGAAAAGAAAAGAAAAGAAAAAAAAAGAAAAGAAAAGAAAGGAAAAGAAAAATGCATGCTTGGTACCATTGTTATCTATAGAATTGCTACTATGTATGTAAAGAGGAACACTGAGGAGGAACATTGAAAGGAAAACATCAAGAGAGCATAGAAAGAATAAATGGGACATGATAAAAAGTCTCATGTGAGCTAATTTATTTTGTTTACCCTCAGACCTTAGTAGTCAGGTTTTCGACTGCTATAGCAATCCTTCTGAATCCTGAGAGGTTGAGTGGGGCTTATCACCAACAGAAACCTCAATAAAAGCGGCAGTAACCAAAGCCAATAAAATATAGAAAAATCTATAAAAAATCAGAAAGAATGCAAGTAAACAACTAACCATTCACTTTAATTATATGAAAAATAATAAATCAAACCCCAAATTAGCACAAGGAAGCACAATTTTAGTATCAGAGCATAAATAAATAAAATAAGGATTAAAGTGGAAAAGAGTTGGCTCTTAAAAAACAAAACAAGGGGCTAGTATGGTGGCTTAGCAGTTGGAAGCACTGGCAACTTTTCCAGACATCCTGAGTTCAATTCCCAGAAACTATAAGGTGGCTCATAACCATCTATAATGAGATCTGGTGCCCTCTTCTGGCAAGCAGGCATACATGCAGAAGAAACACTGTATACAAAAAAGAAAAGAAAAAGAAAACAAAATGAACCAAACCTTAGATAGACTAAGGAAGAGAGCATTCAAATACAATCAGAAGCAAAAGCAATACAACTCACACCACAAAAGTACAATGGATCATTAAAATTAGGAACAAATACATGCTAACAAATTTGATAATCTAGAGTAAACGAACCAATTTGTAGACATGTACATCCTTGCAAGATGGAATCATGAAAACCAGAAAAGAACATATTAGTAGAGATTAAATTACTAACAAACAGCCTACCATCAAAGAAAAGCCCAGGATCAGATGGTTGCACTGCTGTATTCTATGAAATAATTCACCAGTTCATCTTATTATTTCAAAAAGTGGGAAAGAAAGGGATCATTGCAAAGACATTACAACAGGTCCCCAAACCTTAGTAGGCCCCCAGATCTTAACACAACTGACTCCATAATGGAGGTACCACTCAGGCCATAAAACTCAGCACATAGACAGTACCTCCTGCCAAACTGAAAACAAAGGCCTACTCCATCAAAGTCTATAGTTCTGGGAAAGTCTCTCAATGCACTAACCTTGCTTTTTAGCGTCTGTAGTCCTGCTTCTGGATAACTGCTCTTGTTAACTGGAGTATATCATCCCAGGTAATGCCTTTTCTGCCTGAGAAAGGTGTAACACTGGGATCCTAAGGTCAGTGTAGTTGCTGGCTGGGTAATAAGAATTTCTATTGGCTTTAAACCCAGTCTTCTTTGATGGAAACCCTCCAACATTTTTGGAGGTTCACTTGAGATCCTCAGAAACCAGACCTGAAGGCATCAGGGATTTCAGAGCCCCTCAGAGAGAGGAAGAATGTGATGATCAAGGGGCTCCCAGGGTATGCATAACCTGAGGTATTCAGGGCCCCATGACACCCCTAGAGCAATCACTACCTAAAAATTCAGAGGTGTCTGACATCTCCACCCCAAAAAGGAAACAAATTAGAAAGTCATCTAGTCTGTTTGTAGGGGAGGGGAGAGAGAAAGAGAGGGGGGAGAGGAGGAGGAGGAGGAGGAGGAGAGAGAGAGAGAGAGAGAGAGAGAGAGAGAGAGAGAGAGAGAGAGAGAGAATATATCTGTTTTTATGTGTTTCTGTCAGTTTTGTTTCCCTGTATTGACCAGTGGATTCCTCTGGTATGAGATACCCCCTCCTTGCTTAAGACCTTTACCCTCTTATTTGGGATCTAAATCCTTTTGGCTATGCCAGATCATCCAAGGAACAGCCCCCCACCGTGACTCAAGAATTCACTTGCCTCATTGTTTGAGTCCTGCTCATGGTCCTGGGTCATCCCTGGTTGGTCCCAGGACCTATGTGGAGTCCAGGAGGAGCTGAGCCTCTCCTCCAGAGTCCTCTGTCATCTAAGCAGAATGCATACAAGGAGGGGGAAGTAGTTCCTGAGATGTGCATTATCTCCACTCCCCTGCCTCAGCAGTCCCAGGGAAAAGGGAAAAAGGAAGTTGCACTCCTTCCTCTTTCATGCTTTATGCCCCCCTTTAACCAATGCTCTGTATAATTATAAAACACAAAACCGACCATTCTCTGAAAAAAGTAGAAAACCTGCCCCTCAGCTGAACAGGGGTAATCGCTACTGGACAATGCAGTCTGGACAGAATGGCTTTTCCCTTCTGTCCAGCACTGACCAAAGAGAGAGACTTTATATAATTTCATTATGTTCTTATTAGAAGGATTAAAGTCAGTCAGCTGCTAAAAAGATTTCCTTTGTCACCCAGTCAGCTACAGATAATAGAAAAAAGTTAAAAAAAAAATTAGAGGTATGAATAGGTCTCAGTTGTTGGAGGTAACCCAAAGGGTGTTAAACTAAAGAGAACTGATAAGGATGAGATCTTCTGCATAAACTGGAAGGCACCATCACCTTTTCTGGTGATGAGACACAGTTACTTTCAGATACCCAGCAAAATTTTGGTGACTTACCTGCTTTTGGAATGGTATCTCCTAGCTGAAAGTTCTGTCTCCAATCAAAAGATACAGTTTAACTATCTCTCAGAGCTGGGCAGTGGTGATGTACACCTTTAATCCCAGCACTCAGGAGGCAGTCTACAGAGTGAGTTCCAGGACAGGCTCCAAAGTTACACAGAGAAACCCTGTCCCAAAAAAACAAACAAAAACAAAAAAACAAAAACAAAAACAAAACTCTCTCTCAGAATACAACAAAGATTTCTGGAAGTATGGGCAGAAACCAACCTTCCAAGACTGGTAAATACCAAGTTCCTGTAATTGCTCAACTAACCAGTTCAGCTACCTCCATCCAGATTAAACAATAACTAGTGATTCTGGAAACAAAAAAGGAAATTGCAGTCCATATTGCCTGGTTTGGAGAGATAGGCATCTTGATGTTCTGATAGTCGCACTGGAATACACCTCTCCTGCCTGAGACTTCTGATTTTCATGAGTGTGAGTCCTCGAGAGAAACAGGTATACAATGCCTTGGACCTGAAAGATGGATTCTTCAGCTTCCCATTGTTGGAGATCAGTTAACTCTTATATACTTTTAAATGAACAGACCCAGATGGAGGTTACAGTGGGCAGTGTACCTGAACTTCATTGCCCCTTGTCCCAAGGACTTAAAGACACTAAATGTTCACTTCCTTCCCTTCCATTAGGGGTTTCTAGGGACCTGATGCATGATTAATAAAAACTCATAGGCAGATATTGGGATTCAATCTGAAGACCAGAAAAGCAAAGCAACCAGTCACTGGCTCTTACCTCTATCTCAGTCCAAAATGGCAATCCTGCCTCCAAGAATCTCAGAATAAGACTGAGATTGAGACCTGTTTTCTCCTGTTTTATAATTCTCTCTAGGGATGGGATTAAAGGTGTGCACCAGTGGGATTAAAGGCATGCACTGCCCTGTTTCTAAGGCAACTAGTGTGGCTACTGGATTAAAGGTGTATGTTACCACTACCTGGTCTGTAAGGCTGACCAGTGTGGCTGTTTTACTTTCTGATCTTCAGGCAAGCTTTATTCATTAAAATAAAAATGAAATGCCACTACAAGGACCATACTCTTAAGATATGTAAATGACTTCCTCCTACCTTCTAAAAGTAAAATAAATTATCAAAGGGCCACTGAGGGACTGTTGCAAGAGTTATAGACCTTGGGCTACAGAATACTACTTAAGATAGCTCAACTTTGTATATCAGAGGCTACCTATCTAGACATTCAGCTGAGGAGAGGCAAAAAGAGTCTGTCTCAAGACTAGGATCGCTGTCTTCCTTCAGATCCCAACTAGAAAGACTAAGAGACAAGTTTGAGAAGTCCTAGATACAGCTGGGTTTTGCTGCATCTGGATAATGGAGTTTGTAGAAATAGTAAGCCTTCTACACACCAGCATAAAGGGAGAGCCCCTAATCTGGACTGAGACTAAACACAAGAAATTTCAGGATTTAAAAGCAGCTCTGACTTCAGCTCCATCCCTAGCACTTCCTGTTATCTCAAAAACCTTTCTATCTGTTTGCCTGTAAAAGAGAGAGAGAGAGAGAGAGAGAGAGAGAGAGAGAGAGAGAGAGAGAGAGAGAGAGAGAGAGAGAGAGAGAGAGATTATAAAAAGCTTTTTGGGAGTTTGGGAGGAGGTGTTCAAGACAGGGCTTCTCTACGTAGCCCTGGCTGTCCTGGAACTCACTCTGTAGACCAGGCTAGCCTTGAATTCAGAGGTCCACCTGCCTCTGCCTCCCAAGTGCTGGTAGTAAAGGTGTGTACCACCACTTCCCAGCACCAAAAAGGTTTTTTTTTTTTAACTCAAACTTTGGGGTCATGGAAATACCCTGTGACATACCTGTTCAAACGATTGAACCCTGCAGCCACAGGATAGCCCACCTATCTAAGAGGTGTGGTGCTGCTGTGGGAAGGTTTACATCTGGTGGCCTCTTAGACTTTTTACCCAGATGCGGAAGCACATCCAGCCCCTTCTCTCGTCCCAGTTGGCTCCTTTGGATTGTTTTGGATCTCATCTCTATCCGCTATTCAAGCAGAGAACACTGGTTTGTAAAATTTCCCCCTAAATAAATAACTGTCTATCTCTCAGTTCTGAGCCAGTGTAAGATTTCTTTTAAGTGTCCACATGGAATTATACTCCACACATCTCGGGCGGATTGCCAAGCCAATTCACTGCCGGAATCCCCTCAAAAATCACTGCCACAATGGAGCGCCGCCATAGCGGTGTTTGCAGCACTTAAGCAGCAGCCAAAGCACAGGCAGCTGCACTGTTTACCAGCCGCTTCTTTGTTGCTGGACAGCGGGCTGGTTTGCGGCTTCTGGGCTTCTGTTCTCTGCGCCTGGACTCTGGGTTTACTTGCTCCATGTATGGAATTGATTTGATTACATCTAATCTCTTGAGAGACTCATTTTTCCCCAGTTTTTTAACAAGTACCAAGGTGGATTTTAACACAGGACCTGTCGTGTGTGTCACCATTGCATTGATTCTAGTCACGACTAAGAAACAGCATCATCTGCTGGTTAACAGGTAAAATGGCAGATTTCGTTTCTGATGGGACTTCTGCTGCATTTTCGCTACCACAATGGAAAGCATTACACAAGGCCTATGTGACAATGCAGGTACCTCAATTTACTGGTTTTCTTCTCCATATCATATCATTAAAGAAGAATATGGCACTAGTTGACAGGATTAATATAATCGAAAATCAGAGATTATCTGAACAAGTGGATACCACGATAGGCAAAATTGACTCCATATCTAAGGCTACTAGGAAGTTACCTGAAAGGGTTCATACTGTTGAATTTGATGTTCAGAAGCTATCACAAAGTTTTGATAAGGTAACAGACAGAATGTACCTCCAGGATGGCAATCTACACACTAGCCAAGAAAAGATCAAGGAGGAGATGTTATCTTTGTAGGGAAACCTTGGAATCACAGGTACAGAATGGGGACCAGAAAATTGGTACCTTAGGGAAATCACTAGAAATATAAACAGGTCAGGAGATTCAGGCTTTACGAGAGACAATGATAAAGATTTGAAATGATCAAGGAAATTATTGGAGCTAGTGAACAGGATAGGAAGTCACAAGGACAGGATACAACCTCACCACCAGCTGTCAGAACTGGTTTACCCAGGGTTTTAGCATCATACCCTGTAATTTACTCTGACAAAGCATTAACTTCTAAAGGCTCAAAGGGAGTCAAAGAATGTAGATGGATGCCAATAGGAATGAATGATCTAAAAGAAATCAAGCAAGCCGTTGTTACTTATGGCTTGCACTCTGCATTTGTTAAGGAAATGATAAGGACTCGGGCTTCTAATGTCAGAGCTACCCCCCATGATTTCTCTCAGTTACTGTCAGTGGTATTGGATGATGGACCTTCTTTGATGTTTGGAATTTATTTCAGAGAAGAATGCAAACATATGGAACTTCAAGGAAGAGCAAAAGGTGTGGAGGTTTCCCAGGATCAAATTCTTGGCGTAGGAGCATATGTTGATCCACAGGTCCAAGCTCTTTATGACGAAGAAGTATTGTCCCTATGCCACAAAGCAAGACACAAACAGAAGGAACTCCTACACCATGGTGCTACTGCTAGTCTAATGAAAGCAAGCAAGTCTAGATTAGTATTTTATACACACAGTACCCCAAGACAAGGTTGAAGCCCTCCTCTGAGGAACACCAATGTTGGCTGTCTAATGCCTATTTGACCCAGAATCAGAATCTACTCCTGGCTCACATTCCAGTCCACTCTGAAGAACTCGCCACCATCAATTCAATTCTGCTACCCTCTTGCCTGGTGATGATGACCTGCAGGTGCTCACCCATGACTCATGAGATGAAAGATGAAGTCAGGTACCTGGGAGCTGCAGTAATTACTTTAACTGAAACAATCTGGGCCCCGGCCAGGTTCCTCAGCTCAGAGAACAGAACTGATTGATCTGACCCAGGCTCTCAGATGGGGAAAAGGGAAGTTCACCAACATATATAAATGGAGAGTTGCCATGCTTCTACTACTGAGCATGTCCACGGTGTAACTGACAGAGAAAGAGGGCTTCTCACCACCGAGAGAAAGGACATGAAAAACAGAACAAAAATGGCCCTTCTAAAGTCTATTTGGCTTCCCCTACAAATTGCTACCCTCCCTTGTCCACTCTGAGGACATAAAAAAATGACTACCCTGAGGCAAGAGGTAACTTGACCACTGTCCTGGCTTCCTCACAAATGGCCCTAAGCCTATTGATAATCTGAGGACATACCCTGACCTGGTGTTACTGGAGATTCCATGGTATATCCTGTGGGGGCCCACATGTGACTCAGTTTCCATCTGGACTCAATTCTGACTTAAAAGTCATTTGAGTTCAAGCGTGCCTGCTCTGCCTGCATCCTTGAGGGCTGTGAGAAAGTTCTGATTAAGACCACGAGAAAGAGCATTTTGCCCATGAGAAAAGAACACATTATCTATTAAGAAGTAGAAAACTAGCCGGGCGGTGGTGGCGCACGCCTTTAATCCCAGCACTCGGGAGGCAGAGGCAGGCGGATCTCTGTGAGTTCGAGGCCAGCCTGGTCTACAAGAGCTCGTTCCAGGACAGGCTCTAGAAACTACAGGGAAACCCTGTCTCGAAAAACCAAAAAAAAAAAAAAAAAAAAAAGAAAGAAGTAGAAAACTGAAACTGCTTGCTGCTAGCAGAATTCACAGGAGTGATATGAACCTGCTTAAGTTTTTTCCCCAAGGACAGTGCAGGGAGGTAGTTAGCACTGCTCTTTGTTTGTTCTGCCTTCTGCCCTTAATCTGTAAAAAAGCAAGTTCTGAAATAAACTCTGGGCTCATTGGCTGCTTTGACATGACCAAACAGACCTCCTGATTCTATCCTGTGTTTTGTGTCTCA
Organism: Arvicola amphibius; assembly: GCF_903992535.2. Taxonomy (NCBI): domain Eukaryota; kingdom Metazoa; phylum Chordata; class Mammalia; order Rodentia; family Cricetidae; genus Arvicola; species Arvicola amphibius. The sequence continues at coordinate 94,248,413 of NC_052065.1, read as the reverse complement.
GTTTCTTTTATCGGACATTTCATCACACCCAATACTGGAAACCTAGCTGACTTTGTTAGAGCAGGCTCCTACAATAACCAATAGGAAATAGAGAATGTAAACAAAGAAAAATGGACAGCTCAAACCTACAGGTTTGTGGAGGACACCAGAGGGAAAGATCATTAACCCAGAAACAACTGGCAGGACTCTGGGAACTGACCTTCACCAGGATACTCATCTGGGATCCATAAAACTTTCTGTGTTGCTCAGACCAAGGTATGTTATACCTAGACTGCACAGCATGGTTCAAGTTTTTTGTCCAAGTAAATCCAAAACACAGAGTGTGTACCCAGGAAGAGTCTGAATGAGAGACCAGCACCCCAGAAAACTCTGGGAAAACTGACTTCACCAAGATCTGGCCTTCCAGGGGAGGATACAAGTATTTGTTTGTTTTTATAGATAACTTTTCCAAGTGGCTGGAAGCATTCACTACCTGGACTGAAACTAAAACGCTCCCCCAGGAACTGGTCCGCCATTGGGCCTCCCCCTAGAAATGGGATCTGACAATATTTCAGTTTTCATAGCTAAAACCTTTCAACTAATAGCTAAAACTTAAGCATGAATTAGAAACTTCATTGTGTATACAGATCACAGAGTTCTGGGCAAGTAAAAACTCTAACAAAACTCCCATTAGAGTCCAACAATAGATGGACAGGACTCCTTACTTTGCTGTGGACCTGCTGCACCCTGCATAGGGAGGGATTTACCCCGGGATTAAGTCTGGAAGACCTATCCCACTGCTACCCAGACTCAGAGACCAGTAGTTCTCCATACAGGCTATAAATCAAACTATCTGAGAAATCTAGCAAACCTCTGAGTATACCAGCAACTTCCCCTTCTTTGAATCTAGTAATAACATCTGAGTCAAGCAAACAGCCAAATGGGCACTGGACCCAACCTGGAAAGGACCCTGCAAAGTGATTATCTTCATTCCTATGACTGTGGAGATAGCTGACATTACATCATGGATCCACACACCCAGGGATGCCTCCGCTAAATTGATTGTCTCTCAGACTATGAAACCCTTAAAGTTAAGTAGGTTAACTTAACTTAACTTGGGTCCCAGGTCCCAGGTCCTTCTACTTCCTGTCCCTCTCCTCCTCCTGAGTCTTATGCTAGGTATGAATACAAGGTTATGGTTCAATGATGTGGGATTCCTTCAGTGTATTTGTTGCTTTTATTGGTTAATGAATAAAGCTACTATAGCAGGGCAGAATATAGCCAGGCTGGAAGAGACATATATAGAGAGAGGAGGTGGAGTCAGACACCATGTAGCTGCTGAAGAAGATGGTCACTGGAACTACCCAGTAAGCCACAGCCTCATGGTGATACATGGAATAATAGAAATGGGCTATTTTAAGATGTAAGTTAGCTGATAAGAAACCTAAGCTATTGGCCAATGAAGTTAATAAAGTTTCTGTGTGATTATTTGGGTCTGAGTGGTCGGGAAACAAAAGAGCTGTCTCTGCTTACAGTGCAATGCCCACCACCCTCAAACCTGGATCTGGGAACTAAGGAAGACAGATACACGAAAGGCATTAGCTAGTGTGACTGCAGAGCAGCAACCCATATTCATCTTGACCTTTGCAAACTGTTAGAGAAAAGAAATATGTGGGAGTTTATCTTTTGATAAGAATAAAGAACTTAAAATTCTATGTATGCCCTGCTGCTGGGTCCCCTAGTTGCCAGGAACAGGGGAGTTTCCACTGCAAAAATTGAGGTTGTAAACGAGGCCTCCTGAAAACACACAGATGAGTACAAAAAAGCTCCTCCCAAGAAATGCTCAATAGGAAAATATAATCCAGTGGCCATAAAATTACAAATCTGGAAAATTTGTAAGAAAAATTCTGGCCTTTGGTAAACCTGGGGAATCAGAATTTATGCCACAAAAAGGGACCCTGGGGATAGATTCAAACTGTCCCTGCCCTGTCCCCAGACCTTGGGTCCTAAACACATCCTGAGTCAGAGTCCCACCTCCTGATATCCAGGAAGTGATCCTCACCCTCTTCTCCATTCCTAACAAGGTTCACTGCATAGTTAATCATTCCAAACAGAAATCAACCAGGATTGCTGGTTATGCTTAGACGCCCCCCTCCCAGGTCCCCATACTATATAGGGAACTAACCAGACTGTCATCCCATTGTCTGACAAAACTCATAGTGACTTGGGGACAGCCCAAATGAACATTAGGGGACTCACAAGAGGCTGGAACTTGTCTCCTAAACAAAACCTTTAACCTAAGCACTTTCCTTTAATCTGATACCTGCTATTCTGTCTTGCGGGGTTAACTCATCTGAACAACAGCAATTATTACTGGGCCCCTGAGAATATCTGGTGGGCATGGATCAATGGTTTGACAAAATGTACCTGTTCTGATGTTTTCCAAACTGAGAAATTCCTTTTATTCATCTTAGTAGATGTTGATCTAGATATGTTGATCAGGACCTAGAGGTATTAAAAGTTTCCATTTCTGAATTAAAACAACAGTTAGATTACCTTGCAGAAATGGTTCTACAAAATTGGAGAGGTTTAGACCTCTCATGAGATAAAGGAAACTATGTATGGCTTTGGGAGAAACCTGTTGTTTCTATGCTAATTGATCAGGAGTAATAAAAATATTGCCATAATTGGAGAAAACCTCAAAAAAAACCTCATAAAAGAGAGAAAAAAACAAAGACATAAATCAAATAATTAGTACCAGTTTCTGTCCTCTTGAGCCCCCTAGCTAACTACTAATAGCACTGGATTAATCTTTAGTTCTCATTCTGATTGGATTAACAACAGGATCCTTCATCTTAAACTACTTGGCCAATTATGTATCAATTCAATAAAAATTAATGGCCCCTAGGACCAACTACACATCTTAAAGCAAGATGAGGCTACAATTTGACTCATTCAATAACACTAGTGGGGAAACTAACAGAGCCCCAGACCTTACTAGGCCCCTCAGACTATAGCACAATTGACAGACGTCATGATGGAAGTACCATTCAGGTCATAAAACAGCACGTGGACAGCACCACCTGCCTGATGGAGGAAGGTCATCTGTCTATGTGTTACTTTCATTGGTTAATAAAGAAACTGCCTTGGCCTTTGATAAGCCAGCCCTTAGGTGGGTGGAGTAGACAGAACTGAATTCCGGGAGGAAGAAGGCAGTGAGGCAGTCGCCATGCCTCTCCTCTCTGAGTCAGACGCAGGTTAAGATCTTTCCTGGTAAGCCACCACCTCGTGGTGCTACACAGATTACTAAATATGGGTTAAAGCAAGATGTGAGAATTATCCAATAAGAGGCTGAAACTAATGGGCCAGGCAGTGTTTAAAAGAATACAGTTTCCAAGCCAGGCGGTGGTGGCGCACGCCTTTAATCCCAGCACTCGGGAGGCAGAGGCAGGAAGATCTCTGTGAGTTTGAGACCAGCCTGGTCTACAAGAGCTAGTTCCAGGACAGGCTCCAAAGCTACAGAGAAACCCTGTCTCGAAAAACAAAAACAAAAAAAAAACAACAACAAAAAAAAAGAATACAGTTTCCATGTAATTATTTCGGGTAAAGCTAGCCGGGTGGTGGGAAGCGGCCTGTCGCCTCATCACTACACCTGCCAAAACAAAGACCTAATCCATAAAAGTCCATAGTTCTAGGAAAGTCTCTAAATGTACTAACCTTGCATTTTGGCTTCTGTAGTTCTACTTCTAGCTAACTGAAGTATGTCAACCCAGAAGATGGCTTTTATGCTTAAAAATTTACCCTGGGAAAGGCTCAGAGCTACACTGGGATCCTGAACACCCACTGTAGTTATCAGCTGGCTAACAAAGGCTTTCTACAAGTTTAAACCCATGTCTATGAGATCAGCGTTATTCAGACAGTAACATACAGACAAAACTATAGGCCAATGTATGATTGATCAATACATATGAGAAGAGCAGCAAATTAAACTTACTATGACCAAGTGAGATTCATTCAACAAATGCAGGATGGTTCGATGCAGTCAGTAAACACATCAATGAAATGAAGGACTGTAAACCACACATGTGCAAAATATGTTTGATAAAATTCAACACCCTTTCATAATAGAACTGAAAAATTGGGAATAGAAGGAATATATTACAACATAATAAAGCCTTTACAATAAGATGATAGTTAATAAAGTAAAAGGAAACAAACTGAAAAGACTTCTAAGATCTAGAACAAGAGAGGGATGTTCTCTTTCACCACTTTTATTCAGTACAGTGCTAGAAATCCTAGCAAAAACAATAAGGACAGACAAACAAGCATTCATTCGGACTGAAAAAGAAGTCAAACTGTTGCTGTTTTGAGGTTACATGTATATCCACCAAAAACAAAACAAAATTAGAATGAGCAAGTATATTCTGCAAAGTTGAAGAATATAAAATTAGCATGCAGAAATTGCCTGAAATAAAAACCAAGAAAGCAATTCCACTATCTATAAAAGTAAAATTTTAAAAATAAATTTAAACAAATATACAAAAGATCTCTATAGTAAGATGTATAAAACACTGATGAAAGAAATTAAGAGGGATATAAAAATATGAGAAGCCACCCTGTGTTCATGGATTGGAAAAATCAACACTGTTAAAATGTACTAGCAAAAGTGATTTACAAATCTGATCTAATTCCTATAAAAATACTATAAATGCTCTGTACAGAACTAGAAAAATGCAATAATAAAATCACACGGGCTGGGAGGTGGTGGCACACACCTTTAATACCAGCAGAGGCAAGCTGATCTCTTTGAGTTCAAGGCCAGCAGGGTCTACAAAGCAAGTTCCAGGACTGTTTCACAGAGAAACAGTCTCAAAAAACAAAAACAAACAAGCAAAAAATAAAAAAATCAAATGGAACCACAAAAGTCTCCAAGAAACCAAATATATGTCAAATAGATAGAACAAAGTAGGAGGAACTATATTTCCTGTCTTCAAATCAAACCGCAAAGCTAGATTAATTAAAAAAATTAGCATGATATGATATAAAAAAGGACTCACAAACCAACTACAAATAACAGAATCTAGAAACAGCCTACACATCTACAATCAACTCTTTTCTAACAAGGTTGCTAAGAACATACAATAGAGAAAACCGTCTTTGTAGTAAACAATGCTGGGAAAAATTGATGGCCACAGGTAGAAGAATCTCTTGAAAGTTACAAAAATCAACTATCTCTCACTAATTACACAAGACCAACTTCGAATATATTAAAGGACTATATGTATCACCTAAAATGATGAAACTACTAGAAGAAAAGTAGAAAAAAAATGCTTTAAGACATTGGAACTAACAGGAAATTTTAGAAATAACCATAAAAGCAAAAGAAGCAAAAGCAAAAATTAAAATGGGGTAACATTTCACTAAATTTTCTGCACAATATAGGAAAGCAGAATGCAGAGACAGTCTACTAAATCGTGAAAATACTGGTAGTTCGTACATCTGGCAAGGATCTGATACGAAGACTTTATGAGGAACTGCAAAACACTCAGAAAATCCTCCAAAAAACACATTTAAAAATGAACAATATGCCTGAATAGGCATTTGCCAAAAGAAAACAAACATAAAAGTGGACAACAGGTGCTTGAAAAAATGCTTCACATCACTAACCTTTAGCAATAAGAGATGCCACCTGACACCAGTAAGGACTGCTATTATCAAAAAGATTAAAAATAAGATATGCCAGTGAGACTGTGAAGAAAAAGATATTTTACTCTGCTCATGAGAATGGAAGTTGATATACATACTATAGAAAACAGTATGGAGGATCCTAAAAATACACAAACGGAACTACCATATGATCTAGGAATTCCACTATTAGGTATACTTCCAAAGAAAATTAAATTAGCACGCTAAAGAGCCATCTGCACTCACACACTCAATGCAGTACTGAAATTCACAATAGTCAAGAAATAGAAGAAAAACCCAAAGTATTCAAAACCTGATGAATGGATAAAGTTATGGTTCATGTACAGGATAAAATAGTATTCAGTCACGAAAGTCATTCTGGCATTCCTGACAACAGGGCTGGAGCTAGGGATCAGTATGTTAAATAAAATAAAGCAGGCACAGAAAGACAAATGCCTTATCATTTACACATATGTGCAATCTGAAAAGGTTGACCTCGAAGTTGAGAGAAATTGTTGTTACAAAAGGCTAGGGAGAGTATGGGGTAAAGCTAATTAACAGATAATAAATTTCATTAGGAACCAGAAGTTCTGCTATGTTCCTATATGGTAGGGTAAGTACAGAGAACAACACACTATATTAAAAAACCTGGAAGACTTTTAAAGTTTTTAGCAGCAAAAAAAGATAAATGCTTGAAATGAATATGTTTAACTAAATTTGAAAAACACAGAAGTTATACATCTACTACACATTACAGCAGGTTAGGCCATTAAAATATCAATTCATGTTTTTATGTATCTCTTTAAAAGAATACTTAAATGGTAGAGGAAAATAACAGCATTTTAAAAGATGTAGATACATTCAAATGATCATATACTGATGACAGGAATACAAAATGGTATTTCCATTGCGGAAATCAGTTTGGCAGTTCCTTAAAAGCTAAACAGAATTATCATCACGTTCCCAAGCAATTCCACTTCTAAGTGCATTTGCAAAGGAACCTGGGGACTCCCACAGGTACCTGTACTGAGATGTTCACTGCAGCACTGGTCATAATAGCCCAACTGTGGGAACAGCTAAAGTGCACACCAATAGATGACATGTCAGAAACTTAGATGGTTTTCGACTCTCAAAATTACCACTCAGGCAGGAAGACTGATTTCTTTCTTTGGCACCAATATATACACATATCCCAAACTCACCCTTCTCCTTAGCTGATACTGGAAAATTCCAGGCCATCAACTGATTAAGTGTGTGCTCCACAGGGCATTTGAGAAACAGAATGTTTTCAAAGGATTTGGTCCGATTGCACTGTGAAGAGCTCCAATGAGAGAAGTACTCACAGCTGGTATTAAAGGCTAGGGGAGATCTGTGGATTAAAAACAGTTACACAGAACTTCAAAAATCTTCTAAATCAAAGTGGCACATTGCAAGAAAAAAAAACCCACTGCTTTCCCCCCTAATTCACAAAGATGGAAATTATCCTTCATTTTTATTCCTAGGAATATGAAAAATAGGTTCATATCGGACCTTCCTAAAAATTAAACCAGGACTAGCTGTTAAAATTTAGGATATATTCCAGCATATTGATTTTTTTTATTTAGACCTTACCTAGATACGTGAAGTTTGGAAAAGGAGGGTCAAAAGAAAGATCATAGGCACATTCGTGTGTGTGTGTGTGTATGTATGTGTGTGTGTGTTACACATACATACACATACAGACATCCTCCAGAGATTATAATCTCTACTATTTCCGATGTTGGGCAGCAAATTGTGACTAATCAAAGCAAAAGACCTGCAAAAGGCCTGGGGAGTAGGAAAGGCAAAGGTAGTATCAAATCCCAATCTATACCTGTTGTTCTATACCACAACCCTCTGCTCTCAACCTAGCTTTTATTATATAAACGGGAGGCTGGGATAGAATAAGCAGCATGGCTTCAAAAAGTAAACTGAAAATGAGCAGGATAGTGAGGATGGGGAGATGAATTTCTTACTAACTATGCACTACTAAAGGACTTTGATATCCGGTGGTTGTGTCACACACACAGCCATGCCCTGACCTTAAGAATCAGCAGGAATAAGGAAAAATGACCAAATCCAAAGTATTGGGCAGAAAACAAAAGCAAGGATGAGAACCAACAACCGACCAAGTGGAAGAGTTGATGTTAATATTCAGTTTCTGTAGGTGATCCCAAGCCTCCTCTGAGGCCCAGACTGTAGGGATAGAAAAACCTCGTTGTAAGTAGCAAATCTGGTATTCCTGGATAGGGAGGGTGCTAATAAGGATACGATGTGAATGTGTGCACTTCCCACAACTGTCCATTATTTAACTCAACAGGCTAAAAAGTAGAAACTCTCTTGGGGAATAAAAACTTCAAGGCATCCTGGTGAGACAACAGATGTCAAAGGCTACTCATAGTGACATGAAGGCATCTGTATTCTCCTCCTCCAAAGTCTGCCATCACCCACTTCCCCAGAGTTGTCAGGATAGAGAATCCTCACTTGAAACTCTACACCCTCCAGAGAGTCAGAAGCACAATCCTGTCTTCTTGGTCACAGAATGATTTATTTTATTCCCTGAGCATGTTGAAACGAAAAGATCTTCCAATCTGTGAACCCATTTGTTTGTGCCACCCACATCAGTAAATGGACAGACAGCGATCATGGCTATCTTTACATTGTTCATCTCTGACTACAATTCAACTGAAGAACAGGGACAATGTTTTCATCATGTTTAGCATGCAACTTTATTAAAAACACGCAAATGGAATACAAAAATACACTCATATCAGTGTAACACACAGAAATATAGCTTATTTAGGGTGAATAGGTTCAGAACTGGGTTATATTACAGATACCAAAAATACCAATTTATAGCATAGATAAGCACAATAAAAACCAACAAGTGTTTACTCTCTCAAGATGACTAGCATCCATAAAATTGCCTCCCTCAACACAGAGAGTATAAATATCAAATTTATACTTATAATATGCATTAGATTTATATTGGGAAGACAAAAATGCTCAAGGTTTTGTGAGAATATACAGCTACTCAGAGTTTGAGTATTAATCGGATAGCTTTATCTCTCACATCAGGGTCACTGTGCTCTGCTAAGTCATTGAGTTTCTGGTCAAACTCTTTTGCCTCACGGAATATGGAAATAAGTTCAGATTTAGTGAACATTTCCTTGGTAAACAGCTTTGCCCTTTTTTTGAACTGGAAATTTATATTCTCAAATATATCAATGATATGTAGAATATTAGCCTTTGACTCATTCTTATGAAAGAGAGCAACCAGTGACGACAGTACTTCAGCACTGATCAGTTCTCTTGTATTGGCTTGATTCTTTGACAAATATAAAATAACCCTTAAAATCTGATATTTGATTTTGACACTTCCTTTGTTTAACAATGTGATAAAATAGCGAACATAATTGACAATCACGTGGTGGTAGTCAAATTTTATACTCAGGCTTGCTAACAGTTTTAGTTCCTCAACTTGTACAGAGCAGTTCAAAGGACAACAGAGTATGTCCCTACAAACTTTATTTACATGTGCTTCATTTTCTTTTGCTTCCTCAGAAGCATCAGTGCTGGCACTCACATTTAAATTTCTAGGGTACTTTTTAGCATTTGGATTATTGACAAAATTTTCAATCATAACAGTAATACCAACATCATGAACGATATCTTGAGTAAATGGGTAAGCAGGACTGATACCCATTATCATTGTAGCTATCTCATGAATAAAAGGATCCCTAGTTAACCTAAGTAGGGCAACAAGCTTATCAAACTCTACAGGCTCTAAACTAAAGGTACGCGATTTACAGCGACAGGTATTTGGGTTGGGTCCATACTTTTCTCTTTCCCGGATTTGTTCTTTTACTTCAGCTAAAGTCTGGAAGTAAGGTCCTCCTAAAACTGGAATCTTGGTCAATGGTCGAACACCCAGAGGAGTTTCAATTAAGGTCGCAACCAGAGTCCAGTTCCCTTCTGGAGGTAAAGATCGCTCGCCTTCCTCAACTGGAACTAGGACAATAAACCTGCCCCTTGCCCATGCTGCTGCTTTTTTTTTTAAAGTAAAGTCGAATGTATCTGGGGGTTCAGGTTCTTCCTCAACCTTAGGTGGGGGCTGATAAGCTTGAAGAGGGTATTCATCTTTAGGCCAGAACCAGGACCCTACACTAGGCTCTTCTCCAGTCCAAAACCAGGAGCATACATATTCTTCATCATCATCAGTGGTGTTGATGACAATACTAGCTTTGCTACCAGCCCCAGATCTGACACAGGTCTCCTTCTTTATTATCTCAGCTCTGTGCTTCATATTGCCCTTATCACTAGCCTTGGCTGAGCACTTGCCAGACGCCTCAATAGTAGCATCAACCTTGACTTCAGACTTGGTTACCGTAATGACCACAGACATAGGTGAGGCATCTGACTTGGAGTGAGGCACTAACCCAGGCTCTTTCAGGAGCTCTGTCTTAGTCTGAGCCTTAACTAGAATGCTAGTCTTATCTTTCTTTTTTTTCACTTTCCATGCCACAGTCTCGGGCTCAGTGTGAGTCACTGTTTGTGTCCTGGCCATTGCTTTACCCCTAGCCTCAGCCTGGTTCCCCAATTCTTCTTTTGGTTCTGTCTCAACCACTTTCTTGGTCTGACTCTTGGCTTTTCCTTTAGCATTGGCAAGGCTTTTGCTTCCAGGTTTCGCAGAAGCTCCAGACTCTTCTCTACCTTTCGCTTTAGCTGTAGAGCCAATCATGGTTCAAGATAAAAGCAAAGCCCTTATATGCCCTTATCTCAGCCTTGCCTGAAAGTCAGCCCCAAGTTGGTGTTTTCAGATAGAGTCCGGTAGTCAGTCAGCCCCCTTTCCAACTAGAGCTTCTGCCAATGATATAGACAGCATGCTGAGGAAGCTCACTCAAGATAAAGGATAGCTGTGCTTGGGCGCAGGCCTGTGGAGGGTGGTGGTCTTCAGCCACTCCAAGGCCACCAGATCTGGCACTGAAGTTGGACCTAGGGGTGGAGGAAGGAAATGGGGCTTTAAGTCTCTTCCAATTTTTTTCTCCTCATGGTGATTAGCACAGAGTGATAGTTAAGTATGGAAATTCAGTGTTCTATGGGGAAGAAATAGACAACTAGCAAACTCCTTCTTTCATTTCGCCCATTGTCTACACCTCCTCGTGCTGCCAACTAGATGTCTTTCCAGACAAAAATAAGGTCAGGGAGAATAGGAAAGCGGGATGGGCATGAGAGGCTACGGAATCCCTAGGCTGTTTCCTGACCTGGGACGGAGCCAACTAAATCTTGCCTATTCCATCCTCAAGGAATCCCCACATTCATACTAACCTGCACTGATGTGAAGTAATTTTCTCTCTGCTTTGCTTCCACTGGTGACGGGCCGGGCAGTGGATCCGGTGGACCCTATATACAGACAAAGCAGACAGAGAACCTAAGCTCTTCAGACGGTTTGTCTAGTTTTTCCCTTCCTGGTCCTCATCTCTACCCATTACTCATCTTCAAATCTGTTCCTCCTCCTCCTCCCTTAAGGCCCACCATTTTCCTCTTCAGTGATTATTCTGGTAATTCCCTGGTTGAAAATTAGATAACAACAAGGTGTTAAAGCAAAACAAGGCAGAGGGCATGAAAGGACAGATCTGCATCCTGGATCTAGCTCTAAGGTACACGAAGACTCCTAAGTAAATGCACAGACCAAATAGGGGTCACTGATAAACTGACAAAACCGAAGGACATAAGTTTCTAGTGTCAGTGGCCCCTCCGTTTCTATTGTCACACCAACCTGAGAAACTCTTCATTATTTCTTAGGTTCCAGTCGGGTTATTTTACAAATATTCAAACAGTCAACAGTTATATAAGCCTATGAATATGTCCTACCAATGGAAATTGGCAAATAGGAGAACATCGCTAATGAATTTATTTTAGAAGACAGCATCGAAGGTATAAACCCTTTTTGGATGTAGATACTTGCTCTGCAAAGAGCTCTCTGATTCCCTTTCTTCCCCCCCCCCCCCCACGGAATCTCCACAATCGTCTGCTATGCTCTTAAAGCTTGAAAATTTCCATGAAGACACTAAGTCATCCCTGCACAGTCACAATGTTGTCAGTAGGGAGGGTAACGCCTGACAGTAACAGGAAGCTGGGAAGTAACGAAAAGGCTTGTTTTCAATTTTCTCACAGGTTCTTACGCTTCTTTCTCCTCCCCACACACCTATCATATTCTGCAATATAGGTGGGGGAATGGAGAGCATATCTGGAAGGCTGGCACAGAGATCTAGAAATTCTTCTAGAGCCCTACCTATTCTTAGGTTTTTTTTTCCTACTATAAAGAAACCAGGTCAGTTTTGTTTATCTTCTCCCCTCCCCTCTGGATGTGATGCCCTGACATATGGAGAGCTGCAAACTTGGCAGCACACCTATCCACAGAAATGAATGTTTGCTAGCCCCAAATCAAATGAAAACAGTGAGCAAGATATAGTTAAAGGTCAGATAAACAACCAGAACATGAAACAGTCTTCCATTCCAAGACTTAAATGCCCCCACATTTGAAACCTCCTGTATACTCCCTCCCTGATTCTCAAGGCGCCTCAACCGCCCTCACCTGCTATGGCAGCTCTGCTTCCTCTGACAAGTACCCCATCTCCCCAGTGGATGATGCCATTACTGCCATCTCCTTCCCGAACAAGTGAGGCGAGTTGATGGAAATGTAAATAGCTTTTTACCATCCCCTCCCCCCGCCGGCTTCTAGCTCCCCCCGCCCCCCCCACACACCCAGGTCACAAAATCCCGCAGCAATCTCAGAACCCGCATTCACAGCCCCAAGCAATGTCCTCCTTACTTACCTGTTCTGCTTGACTCGGAGGCTGCTTTGCGTGTCTCCAGAGGTGTCTCGCCTTAAGAAAAGGAGGCAGGCAAACGCAAGCGGCAGTCAGGTGCGGGGAGCAGAGACAATGGCGGCCACTGTATTTAGGGGCTGGCCGAGCACTTGGGACAAAGAAGCTTACTTTACTGATTAAGGGCCATGACTAGCAAACTACTATCACCTTTCGGCACTGTCTCTCCACTGCCGCAGGCTCCTCAGGAACCCTCTCGAAGCGACTAAACACCGTCTGCCTACATCCGCCGGGACGCACTAGGCGTGGCTGCGTCACGTTACGGAAGCCCGCAGAGGGCGGGGCTAGGGTTGCTGAAGGAGATCCGGCTTAGGGAAGTGGAAGGATACTTCTGCTCTTGTTAGATGGCCCCGTTTATCCCACGCTGCGGCACCACGGGTCTGGTGCCGAGTAGGAAAAACAGCGCAAAACATCAGGAAGGAGACTGTTATCAAATGTCTGTATTAGCTTCCCGCTTGGGAGTGCCTCTCATCAAGCTCACCATGCCTTGCCGTTGTTACGTATTGCATACTATTCATACGATTTTCTTGCTGTGACGTCAGGGAAAAAAAAGCTCTGGTTTAGCAGCGCGGAAGGATAGCAAAGAAAAGGATAGCGAAGAAAAGGATAGCGAAGAATTCTAGTGTTTATACATTCGTCACTAAACTCCACAGCCCACCAAAGTGGGCTGATTAGGTAGGGGAGGAACCCAAGGTAGAAAAGCAGGGGTTGGGGGGGGGGGATGCGGAATTCTCAATGCTGAGTTAGAAGTAGAAATGCTAAATTATCCCAACAAATTATAAACCGTTCCCTTTACAAGGAAAATGCACTTGTAAATGCTTGCTTACATAAAATGTATAGGCGTAGTGGCAGAGCCTAATGAAAATCGCTCAACTGCCAGATCGTTAGCAGTCTCCCATTTTATTTTTCCTGTTGCTATCTCTTGAATGCTTTGCTTTTATTGCCTGGGATACATCTTGCTTTGAAATCGTCTTAGATAGCATGAGATAAAGATATAGGAAAAACAGTGGTGGAGAAAAACAACGGTCCCTCACCACCTAAAGATGCAGTGACCTAGATTTGATCTGGGCACAAGGAAAACTACTACATTCTTAATGAAGAGAAATAATACCAAAATATCTTCATATCTATGAACTGACACCGGTCTCTGCTCTATGGATTCCTTGATCCATCATATTTCTTGCCCCCCAAATCTGTGATTATATAAACTCTTTAATTTTGAATGTTGGGCCTCATGTTTGTATTATATATTTGAAAATAAATTTAATGAAAATAAGCCTTAAAATTAGAAAGCATTTTAGACATGCATACCTTATGTTCTTAGAAATGTTCCAGTGCATCAGTCCGACACAACTCAACTTTAAACTGAGTTGTCGACCATAGTCTATATATGGTAAGAGGAATTTTTCCTACTTTAGGGATGTTTATAATTTTGAAATTGCATTAGTAAAAGTAGATTGTTTTCCCTCAACATTTGAAAGAGAGATTTCTGAAATTCCTTTAGCCACTCACTGCACAACCTACATTACCAGAAAACCTGATAATGTTATTAGACTGGAGGTTAACATTCGGAAGGAATGACTGGGCCATAAGGAACCATAATGGGTGATGATGGTCAGTCTCACCAGACCATCTTCAGGGCCCAGAAAACAGAGATGCAAATCTATTTGGTGGGAGGTTCAATAAAACTTGATTGCAAAAATAGGTGGTAATAGTCCCTCTAGATGGGCCAAATCAGGGCCCTAAAAACAGTCCAAAAAGAAAAAAAAGAGAAAGAAAGAAAGAAAGAAAGAAAGAAAGAAAGAAAGAAAGAAAGAAAGGAGAGGGAGAGGGAGAGGGAGGAGAGGGAGAGGGAGAGGGAGAGAGGAGAGGAGAGGGAGAGGGAGAGAGGAGAGGAGAGGAGAGGAGAGGAGAGGGGAGGGGAGAGGAGAGGAGAGGAGAGGAGAGGAGAGGAGAGGAGAGGAGAGGAGAGGAGAGGAGAGGAGAGGAGAGGAGAGGAGAGGAGAGGAGAGGAGAGGAGAGGAGAGAAGAGAAGAGAAGAGAAGAGAAGAGAAGAGAAGAGAAGAGAAGAGAAGAGAAGAGAAGAGAAGAGAAGAGAAGAGAAGAGAGAAGAGAAGAGAAGAGGTGGTACTTGTCAATTCTGAACAAGTCTACTCAAACCAACTTCAGAGACTTCTTGGCCATGGAAACATACACAAAGTGCTGTTACTCTTTCCCCCGCAGTGACCCTTTAGCTTTAAGATTGTCCGTAACCGTAAACACTTAAATATACGCTTGCATCTTCAACATTTGTTGCCAGTTGCTTTTTTTGTTTTTTTTTTTTTTTTGGTTTTTTTGTTTTTTTTTTTTTTTTTTTGAGACAGGGTTTCACTTTGTAGTTTTGGAGCCTCTCCTGGAACTCACTCTATAGACCAGGCTGGGCTTGAACTCACAGAGATATGCCTCCCAAGTGGTGGGATTAAAGGCATATAACCACAACACATACAATTAAAGAAAAGACAGCCCCCTTAACAAACAATGGAGGAAAAACTGAATTTCCATATGTAAAATATGTAAAAGAATAAAACTAGATCTAACCCCCCCCCCACACACACACACAAATTGAAAATGCCTGAAAGGTCTTCACAGAAGACCTCAAACTTTGACAATGCTAGAGGCATACATACATAAGGGAAGCCCTTAGTGATAGAAGCCTAGGCAGGGTGTCCTTTAAACAGACTCTATTATCCCAAAAATTATCAAAAATTAACAAATAGGGTTCTATGAAATTAAGTATGCCCTTTTCAGCAGAAGCTATAAGCAGAATGTGGAGATAGCTTTCAGAAAAACAAGAAGATTCTGCCAGCTATATTTCAGACAGAGGTTAATATTCAGAGTACATAATTAACTGCAGAAATTAAATATAAAAGATCCTTATTCCTCTCATTAGTAGGGCTAGCACATTGAACAGATATTTCTTAAAGGAAGGAACACAAAAGACCCATAAATACTTGAAAATGTATTCAACCTTAACTATCAGGGAAATAGAAATTAAAGATACTTGGAGATTCCTAGCATAAACATCATCAGAGAGGCTTCATCCAACAACTGATAGAAACAAATGCAGATACCCACAGTCAAACTCAGGGAATCCTGTGGAAGAAGGGGAGAAAGGATTGTAGGGGCATGAAGGGGTCAAGAACACTACGAAAAATCCCATGGAATCAACAGACCTGGGCTCATAGGGGGCCCACAGTGTCTGAACCAACAACCAGCATGGGACTTACCTAAACCCTCTGCATATCTTCTTGTGGAAGTCCTAACAGTAGGAACAGGGGTTGTCTATGACTCTTCATCAGCTCTTTGTACTGTTTTCCTCCCACTCAGTCCCTTTGCCCAGCTTTAATATGAAGGTTTGTGCATAGTCTTATAGTAACTTGTTATGTCATGTTTGATTGCTATCGCTGGGAGGCCAGCCCTTTTCTGAAGGGAAATGGGGGAGGAGTGGATTAAGAAGGGGAGAGGGGGGAGGAGAGGAGAGGAAGAGGAGGGAGAAGAAAGTGCAGTTTGGATGTAATATGTGAGAGAAGAATAAATTGAAAAAATTTAAAAATAAGAAAAAAAGAAGAGAAGGGAGTACTCCTAGCTGTTGTATAAAATGTGTCCTTTGTGCATAAAGAACTTTGTCATTCAGAACATCCTAGGGACTACAGACATCATGACCATTTCCAAAGTGATGTCTCCAATGCTTATGTGCTTCCACAATCTATGTAAAGTTACCATGTGAGTTATGTCATCCCTTGCAAAAATATTCAGGAATTGATCTTGTGAGGCCCCATGACCTCCCCTACAGACTATGCAAAAATCTGATGTCTTGGGCAGGGGAAAACCCAAACAGAATGAAAACTATAAAAAAAATCAAGCTAAAGAAAAAATTTCACTCTTCATCTTTTTGTATGTATTCATATATAATCATTTATGTGATAAATGAATAAATCTAGTTTCCCAGAAGACATGCATTTTCATAAGAAATATCTGATATGTATAACTAACTTTAAACCTCTTTAGTTTTTATATGTATGAGTTTTTGCCTGGATCTATACTGGATATATATGTATGTGTACCATGCGCATGCCTGGTACACACAGAAAGCAGAAGGCAATGAATCTCCTGGAACAGAAGTTACGGGTAGCTGGGTGCTGCGAACTGAATTGGGGTCCTCTACAAGAGCAGCCAATGTGCTTAACTGCTGACCTAGCACTCTACCCCTCTATAACTGATTGACAACAAGATGGAGTTTTTCATTTGTTGTATTTTTGTGTTGCTGTGTTCTTTTTATTTTTTGAGTCAAGATCCCAACATGTAGCAAAGGCTGGCATGAAAAAGTCAATTCCCAATTCAGTGCCTTGAGTGCCACCAGACCTGGCTAATTATAGGGCATTTCCTGTTTGATTTTTAATCTATCTCTCATAGTTTTAGGCTGGTCTCAAACTTGCTGTGCAGCCAAGGTTAGTCTTGATCTCCTAATCCTCCTTGTCTCTATTTCCTACTGCTGAGATTACAGGCATATACCACAGCAACAATACATGTGGCATGTCACTGAACCAAAATGAGCCCAATGAGTTTCCATGACACATCTTTCAAAGGACTGAACCAGTAATTAATGTAACCATTCAGACAATAGTTGTTCCTTAGGAAATGCAAGTTCAAGTCTGTTAACACCAAGATAATATTTATACATAACTTAACTTTACCCTCCTTTGTGGTACTGGATAATGACCAGGGCCTTACATAAGCTAGAATCTCAATATGCAGCCAAGGCTAGCCTGGAAGTTATGATTCTTCTGTATCCACATTGCAAGTACTAGGATTATAGCCATGACTGATTTGTCTGTTTTGAGATGTCAGTATCTGCTGCAGAGGCTGGCTTTGAACTTCTCATCCTGCCTCTTCCTTCTGCCAATAGCTGTAACTACAGATGAGCCACAGCTGACAGTCTCACATCTCCATGATCCTCCCTCCTCTGCTTTCTTTATGGTATAACAGTTATCGCCATTTAAGATGCAATACATTTGACTTGTTGGTCTATTGTCTTCTGCTATGAAAAAATTCTGTTCCGTGCTAGTCTCTGGTTTAGAATAAAGAGTGTGGCACACTCTATCATGATAACTTACTATTCTAAAACTGAATAAAATAAGAACTGGGAAGGAAGGAAGGAAGGAAGGAAGGAAGGAAGGAAGGAAGGAAGGAAGGAAAGAAGGAAGGAAGGCAGGCCACAGGTCCTGAAAGTAACATAGAGAGGAAAGGAGCCCTATACACTGCTGGTGATAATGTAAACTAATAAAGCCATTTTGGGACACAGTTGCTCCTCAAACTAAAAACTGAACCACCATATGACCCAGCCCTATATTTCATGGGTATAAACGCCAAAGAACTCTTCATTACTAGCCCCAGTAGCATGCAGGACCATATTCATTGCTGCACTGTTCACAACAGCTAGAAAACTGAGTCAGCCTAGATTTCCATTAGCAGATTAATGGGTAAAGAAGGTGTAGAATGTAGACACAGTAGAATCTTATTCTACTCTAAAGATATGGGAGCCCACATGTGACTCAGTTTTCATCCAGAGTCAATTCTGACTCATTTGAGTTCAAGCTTGCCTGCTCTGCCTGCATCCTTGAGGGCTGTGAGAAAGTTCTGATTAAGGCCATGGGAAAGAGCATTTTGCCCATGAGAAAAGAACACATTATCTATTAAGAAGTAGCAAAACGTAATTGCTTGATGCTAGCAGAATTTCACAGGAGCGATATGAACCTGCTTACGCTTTCTCTCAAGGACAGTGCAGGGAGGTAGTTAGCTGACTGCACTGCTCTTTGTTCTGCCTTCTGCCCTTAATCTGTAAAAAAGCAAGTTCTGAAATAATCTCTGGGCTCATTGGCTGCTTTGACATGACATAACAGACATCCTGGTTCTCCCCTGTGTTTTCTGTCTCAGTTTCTTTCATCTGACATTTCATCACACCCAGTCAAGAAACCTAGCTGACTTTGTTAGAGCAGGCTCTGACATAAAAACTAAAATCAAATAAAAATCATGTTTTTTTTTTTAGGAAAATGGGTGGAATAGAAATTTTTGGTGATTTTGTTCTTTGAGAGTTTTATCTGTTTATTTAGTGACTATAGGCATTTCACCCCTTTCGCCTCCCCCTTCCTCTCCCATTGAAACCCCTCTTTCCAACAAATCATCCTTTCATGTCTTCTTTTTGTGTATAACCCAATGAATTTAGTCAGTAAATGAATGGTCCACATCTCTTTCAACAACCATTTATTGTCAACAGTCTCTAAGGGCCAGTTGGAAGCTCATGGTCCCCTACGCATCCCCTGATGATATGCTGATGGGGGCTGACCTTGAACGGATCTTGTGCCTATAACTACAGCCGCAACAAGATCCTTAATGTAATGGCTATGCCGTGTCAAAAAGACATCTTTCTGCTGTACATCTCCCCATCTTCTGACTCTTCTGACCTTACTTATTCTTAGCCACTTGGTTGGTTATGGGTTTCTGCATTAATTTCCTCCATGACCATAAGAAGTTTCTTTGATGAAGGCTGGGCACACAACTAAAAATGAATATCTAGAAGGCATTTGACAACATGAGTGTTCAGCAAAAACCATAATAGTGGTGAACTTAAGTTTATTATATTAAGCAGCATAATTTAGATTCAGAGAGCCAAATGCCATATTTTCTCTTATAGGTGGATCCCTGCTCTTAATTTTATATGTGTGTATGCACAGCTGTGAGCATATGTCTGCAATGAATGGGGACCAATAGAGAATAAAAACAGATCTTAGGAGAAGGGGGAAGGAAAGGTGACAGATAAGGGAACAGAATGCACATGACATGAAAACAGAGGGGGCTCCTTTGGAGAAGAGGAGGGACTAGTACAAGGGGTTCCGGGGATGGAGAGAGAAAGGATAAACAGCATCTGCATGAGAATTCCATTTGAAAGCTTATTTCTTCATTTTAAATTAACCACATATTTTTAAACTCCTTTTAAAAGTGAAAAAATTGTACAAGTGACAATTGGTAGGAAATCATGTCAAGCACGACAAATTGCAGGCATAACGTGTCAGCTGGTGGTTCAATGCCTGTGTCTTCATGTATATGCCTAGAATTTAAAAACTTTGTGCCACGATTAGTTGAATTTCAAAAAGGACACCAGTTTGTTGTCTAAAGTACATGCATTTTAGAAATGGAGGAAAGCCGTGTTTTGGTAAACAAATTTTACACATTTCCCATTTACTACCTTCCTGGAATCCTGAACTACTGGCTAGTTGACACTCTGTGAAAGGTCCACAGAGCTGACCAAAAAGCAGAGTGTGCATCTCTGCTGTGAAAAAAGGTGTCTGAAGGCCCGCCTTCAAGAACTTGGGCATGGAGCAACCTAAGCCTCTCTGTGAGCAATGCTTCTCCAGGCAGCCTGACTCTGCTGATCCCCAGCAGGGGCTGACTAGTGTGACACTCCTTGCAAGGCAACTTCCAGAAGAGTAAAGGACAGGAGTACAGATGAAAGCATACATGGGGAGCTGCAAAATGATCCCCTCATCACCTGCTCATGTGCAAGTCATAAAACATGTCAAGGCACGAATTCAAATAATCAGAAAGAAGTAAACTGAGTGCCCTCTCACCACTTTTCCCTTCTCTGCAGACTCACTGGCCTAGTGGCAGCCCCGTTGAGGCCCTGATTGTCACGTGCATGCTTCTTGCAAGCCTCCAGATAGAGCATCTTGACAGATTTCCTGATCTCCAAAGACACTACTGAAAGTTATCATGTGTCCTTTGCCATGAGAATCATTCACAAGTTTCCATGGAAGCAAGCCTGGTCGATGAATGTGGTGAAAGTGGGGAGCATAGGGTCATTAAGTCCTGGCTCATCTATGGCAGGGAAAGTGCAATACAGAACACAGCGGGCAACAATGCTTTTTATTATACAAACTAAATTGCCACTTTGGAAGTGGGTATTTCTAGACCTACATGTTAATTTGGCTTCCTGGTTATGGAGCCTCTAATTCAGATCATGGTCAAGGACTTAGAAAGAAACAGAAACAATAATATGAATGAAGAGGAAGATGACCTCCAAGGGCTCCTTCTAGAACTCTTGCAAGAAGAGTTCCTTTGAGAATTCATCCTCGATCTGGAGGGAAAAAGTTGGGATATTAGAAGAGCCTGGTACTCTGAGGTGCATCCCCAGGCACTGACACTCCATCTTGCCTAAGGCTCAGGGATGTTTATCTTTCACCTCCTTGATTTTCAGGCCTCAGCTGAAATGTATCAAGGACCTCATCCTCTCCAATGCACCCCAACTCATTCTCAAGGTACCTGGGGTGTAAGAAGGACAGGTAACCTCCCTACTGCCACTAGACAGAGGCAGTGACCACAAAGTGCCACTACTTAACCTATGCTACTCATTTATTCGGACATGTGTGCCAGACTTAGCACTATTGTAATGGTGAAGAAAAACCTGATAGAACTCACAATGTTTGTCATCATTTATGCCCAGAAGTCAAAGCAGAAACTGGGACATACTAATAGGGAACCTTTTAAAAAGCTCAAGAAAATAACAAGTGGAAGCCGGGCGGTGGTGGCGCACGCCTTTAATCCCAGCACTCGGGAGGCAGAGGCAGGCGGATCTCTGTGAGTTCGAGACCAGCCTGGTCTACAAGAGCTAGTTCCAGGACAGGCTCTAAAGCCACAGAGAAACCCTGTCTTGAAAAACCAAAAAAAAAAAAAAAGAACAAATGGAAATTAAACATTTCAAAATTTCCTATTGTTTTTAAATTGAGATATTAGTCATATCCTATAATTTACCTCTTTATGGTATACAATTCAGTGATTTTCTATATATTCAAAATATTATACAACTGTCACAGTTATCAAATTCCAGAACATTTCCCTACTTAAAAAGAAAATGAAGAACAAACATAACTCCTTAACTTTTCGCAGTCACTCCTATATTTTGATTTCTAGATACTATAGTAACCACTAATCTGCTTCAGTGGGTCTGTCTGCTTATTCGAGACAGTCTCATGTAGCCCAGGCTGTTCTTGAACTCACTATGTAGACTACAATGATCGTGTTAATCTCCTGTCCCTCCTGTCTCTGCCTACCAAGCACAGCAATTATATACGTACATTTCAAATGTGAGATCTATCTGACCAATTCATTCATTTTGTTTTTGAGACAGAGTTTCACTGTGTAGTCCTGTCTGGCTTGGAACTCCCTATAGTTCACAGCTGACTTTCAACTCAGATCCACTTGTTTTTGCCTCCCAAGTGTTAGGATTAAAAGCATGCAGCACTACACCTAGCCTATGTTTTCTTGATTGATGTTTGATGTGAAGGTCTGGGCTCACTGTAGATGGGGCCACCCTGAGCTGGTGATCCTGGGTGCTCTAAGAAAGCAGGTTGAGCAAGCCATGGAGTGTAATCCAGCGGGAAGCCAGGAGACAGATCCTGTAGATGGAATGGCGGGGCTGTGTCCCGCCACCCGGCTAGCTTTACACAAAATAATTACACGGAAACTGTATTCTTTTAAACACTGCCTGACCCATTAGTTCTAGTGTCTTACTGGCTAACTCTCACACGTGTGCTAGCATTCTTTGACTTATTAAAATATTTACATTTACTAGCATTGGTAAACGGTAACTAATTGAATAAAATATATGTCTACATTTAGCTTATATGCCCAGTTTAAAATAACAGGTAATGGTACCCTGACTCTCCAGTGCCTTTACAGATCTGAGGGTATGGTATTTAACAAAAGATTTTCTAACACAAACATGCCGGCTTCTGCAGCATCCTACAGCTCCCCCAAGAAGATGTGTGGTTACAGAAGGACCTTCTGCCTCCAGGCTTGCCCTTGGCCTTGGAAAAGCCACTGACACTGCAAAAAGCAGCCTTTCACCTCCTCAGTTTCCTGGATGCTTCACCCAGGAAATCAATCTCATCCTGCCAAGCCAGGTAGACTAAATCTTAACCCCCAAAGGAAAATCTTTGGGCCTCTTATACTCAGCAGCTAACGGCAAGATATTCTCCAAGAACTAGGAGAGACTGTGGAATTGCCTGTGTAGCTAAAAAAGCTGTCTCATTTTTGCTCATTTTCCCTCCCAGATCTGTCTAATGGCATTTCATAATTTAGGTACTGTTAACTTATTATTTCATCCATGACATTTAGTGAAGTTTCCTGCTAAAATACAGACAGGTATGCCTCTTTAACGGGCTTCATAGTTCAGGATTAACAGGTTTAACGGGTATCTTAAAAATGCAGAGTTCCCAACTTGCTTTAATAAAGTTTCCTGCTAAAATACAGACAGGTGTGCCTATTTAACAGGCTTCATAGTCCAGGACTAACAGGTTTCAGGTGTATCTTAAAAAAAATCCCCAGAGTTAATGTTCATACCTTTTAACCTAAAGCAATAACTTTTTACTATGACAGATACCTACAGGTTCCTGAAAAAGTTCTACTGATATATATATAGTCTCCAGAGCCTACTTTAACACCAACCACTTTCAAGCATAATTTTACAGGTTACTCCTGATGTCTGGGTCACAACAAAGCACTTTTCAAACAATACCAACAACTACACCAGCTCCTGGGACTTCACCATTGGTACTAACTCTCATGGATCAAGAAGACCTACCAACTAAAATCTGGTTTTATCTGCTATTGTGTTCCAATTATACACCTGAGCCTCACCTATACAACCAGGACACATCTCTGTCCCATTTTTTTCTGGCAGTTAATGCATAGGACCAAAAATAACAATATTTTTTTCTCCTAGCCACCTGTCTTTTCATCTCCCTCCCGGTCTCCTTGGATATAGGGGTGTTAGAGGGCTGGGATCTCACTTTTGACCAAACATCCCAGAGTCCTTGGATATAGGGGCATCAACTCAAGTCTGGCTACTTCTTACAGGCATGGAGCCATGTGGTAGAGGAAAGAGCTGGGAGCTGGTGTGCTCACACTCAGCAAGAGGTGTGGCTGAAGTGGCATCTAGTTTGCTGTCATCCTGGATTCCTCAGGCAGGTGCCTTTTGAGGGAGATGAGAAGGCAGTTAGCTAGGAGAAAAAAATATTATTATTGGCCCTATGGAATGGGACACAATAGCAAATAAAACCAGATTTTAGTTGGTAGGTGCCCTTGATCCAGGAGAGTTGGTACCAATGGTGAAGTCCCAGGAGCTGGTATAGGTGTTGGCATTGTCTGGAGTGTGTTTTATAAGTTGATCTTGGCCCAGGCAGCAGGAGTGACCTGTAAAATATGCTTGAGACTAGCTGGGCTTAAAATAGGCTCTGGAAACTGTTAAGATTTTTTTATTAGACCTCATTTTTGATACAGTAGTAGAACTTTAAGACAACTAGAACAGATTTACATCTTGGTATCATAGCAAAAGGCTGTTGCATTTAGGATACACCTGAAACCTGTTAAAGAGGCACACCTGTCTTTATTTTAGCAGGAAACTTTATTAAATGTACCTTAAGTCATCAAATGCCATTAGACAGATCTGGGAGGGATAAATGAGCAAAAATGAGACACCCTTTTAAGTATGTAGGCAATCCCAAATCCTCCCCTTAGTCCTTGGAAAATACCAGTCCTAGAAGGAGTGTTTGCCATTAGCTGCTGAGTACAAGAGGCCCAAAGAATTTTCCTCTGTGTGTGTGTGGGGGGGGGAGATTTAATCTACCTGACTTGGCAGGATGAGCAGATTGATTCCCCAGGTGAAGCATCCAAGAAGCTGAAGAGGTGAAAGGCTGCTTTTTTTTTTTTGCAGTGTGGGTTGTTTTGCCAAACCCAAAGGCAGGGCCTGGAAGCACAAGGTCTTCTGTCTTCTTGGAGGAGCTAAAGGGTACCGCAGAATCTGGCATGTCTGTGTTAGAAGCTCTTTTGTTAAAATGCCATAATCTCAGATCTGTAAAGGCACTTAAGAATTGGGTACCATTATCTGTTATTTTAAACTGGGCATATAAGCTACATTTAGGTGTATATTTTATCTAATTAGTTACAGCTTACCAATGCTAGTAAATGTAAGAAGATTAAAAGGAATATTTTAATAAGTCAATGAATACTAGCACACGTGGGTACTCTTTTCCTAAGATGGTGGAAAGGTCAAAATAGAGGTTATGCACGTGTTTGTATTATTCCAGAGCTGTTTTAGTCTGGTGTTATCTTAAAACGAACACATGAGCACACGAAAACATAAACCCACATCATGAAAACACATTTACACATTCATGCAGACATACTGTGACCACATCATTCTAACAGACAGACAAACAAAACACTTTTTGGAAACCTGTATCTGCTGACAATCTTAAAAATTCTGGAGTAGTTTAGCAGAGTGAGACAAACAGCAAACAGCAAACAGCTAGAGGGGGAAGGGAAAGGGCACCCAGAGTGATACAGACAACAAATAGCTGGGGTGGGGGGGAGCATGGGAGCAGGATGGAAGTGGGTGGCAGAAACAGTGGGCTTTTGGAGCCTTGTTTGTAAAAGGCAGCTGAAGGGAGTTTTAGGAATCGGCTTTGAATCATAAGGCCCATTAGAAGTCCATGCCTTTTGGAACTCAAGTCTGTCACAGTGCATTCACTGGGACAAACCTTGAGTCAAAAACAGGGCTGTGAAAACTGAATGGCAGGCGTCCCTGGCCACACAATCTTCACCTCAGCAAAATCCTGGCTTTTGCCACGTGGGCAATGCTTCTGGCATGGCCCCTGACTTCAGCAGAAAGCCCTAACAGTGAATAGGTCACCCCGGGGACCCTATCGGCCATTACTTTAAAAGGGGGAACTCACCTGAAGCCGATCTTGCCTGGTGGAGAGTATGCAAAGTGCTTTTTTTCCAGCATGTGGCATGGGGCCCATGGGAGAAGCAGACCCTTTGGGTGGGAAACCTCCATCTGTTAGGAAAACTCTTAAGAGGAACCTCTCCACTGAGGCAAAAGAACTCCAATCAGACCAGATTAGACCAAATTAAAATGCCCACGTTTAATAAATGCAGTGTTCTCAGGTGTCTGGGAGCATGGCAGGGAAAAGATAGAGAGGGAGAGACCATACAAAACCCACGACCATGTGTTAAATAGCCTGTGAGAGTGGTCATCACTTGGCAGGCTTCCCAGAGGTGGAGTACGAACCAAGGCAACTCCCAGGGGGAAGGAGCTTAGGATGGATGCCAGGGACTAGGGTGACGCTTCTAATCATCCCAGACTCCATGGATATAGGGGTGTTAGAGGGCTGGTGTCTCACTTTCGACCAAAAAGTGGACTAATGCTTTTGTGTACTATGAAGATTTGTCACCTGTATTGTTTTAATAAAATACTGATTGGTCACTAGCCAGACAGGAAGTATAGGTGGGGCAACCAGACTAGGAGAACTATGGGAAGAGGAAAGGCAGAGATGCAGTCACCAGCCAGATGCAGAGGAAGCAGGATGAGAATGCCTTATGGAGAAAAGGTACCAGGCTACATAGCTAACCATAGACAAGAATTATAGGTTAATTTCAGTTTTAAGAGCTAGTTAATAATAAGCCTGATCTAATACACCAAAGAGTTTATAATTAATATAAGCCTCTGTGTGTTTCTTTGGGACTAAACAGATACAGGACCAAGCGGGATAGAAACTTCCATCTAGGAAATTTTTAAATATAAAAAAAATAAACCATGAAAAAAAAAAGAAAGAAACTTCCATCTACAGAGGGCAGATGCTGACAGTAATCTCACCACTAATAACCATAGTCCTTGTTCCCTTTTTAGTGAAAGACAGTTTTAACCTATAATGAGTGACTGCATTGCTTTGCCACCATTCTAAAGTTGTAACTTTTGTAGCTTCTTGCTTTATTTTCATTTCTAGTATAACAATAAAAATAAATATGGTTATTATCTTGATACTTCAATGGTATATTTTTTCTTAGTTTTTTTACATTTATTTTGTGTGGGTATGAAAGACACAGTGCCCATATGGAGAATAAAGGTCAAACTGAAGGAGTTGATACTCCCTCTACCACAAGGATCAGGATCCAGGGATGTAGAAAGAGCGGTGGGCTGTGTTCCTGCCACCCAGTTCCCAGCTGCCTGGCTAGCTTATGCCCCAAAATAACAACACACAAATTGTATTCATTTAAACACTGCCTGGCCCATTAGTTTCAACCTCTTATTGGCTATATATGCTTTAACCCATATTTAGTAATCTGTGTAGCACCACGAGGTGGTGTCTTACTGGGAAGGATTCAGCATGTCTGACCTGGTGGCTGGCTTCATGGCGACTGTCCCAGAGAGGAGAGGCATGGCGATTGTCTAACTTCCCTTCTTCCCAGCATTCTGTTCTGTCTACTCCACCTATCTAAATCCTGCCCTATCAAAAAGCCAAGGCAGTTTCTTTATTAACCAATGAGAGTCCTCCATCACAGGGACCAAACCCAGGCTATCAAATTGAGATCTTTAACATTGACAGCAAACATCTTTACCTGTTGAGCTATATTGTTAAACCCATTTTATTTTTTAAGCATTAAGGGTTTTAAATTTATGTTTTGGATTTTTGAGACAAGGTCTCAGTGTGCAACTCAGACTAGCTTCAAATGTACTCTGTATCTCAGATTGATCTCAAATTTGTAGCAGTCTTCCCACCTTAGCCTCTTGATGTGGGGATTAAAGGTGTGTGTCTCCATACTTGTGGAGCCCGAGAAATGTGGGCCCATTTCCATTTTGTCTGACAGTCAGCGAATTTGGAGAATACTCAAATGATGGACAAGCATAGTTGCATGTGCCAACTCAGGATGTGATGGCTTGGTTCTTTTGATATTAAGATAGTCCCATTCGATCCTGACAGGTGGTTGGGATATGCAAATGTACTTCTGTTGTAGCTATGAGGTCACCAGGGGAAGAGTGGGCTTCAGGATATGTGATCTAGAGCACCTTTTGCCACCTAGACAACAGAATACTAATGATTTGATGTCTCAAAGTGATAAAATGATTGAGTGTATGAGTTATCCTTTGTATCATGTTAATAAAGTCTTTTGTTACCTACCTCTCCCCGTTTATGTTTGGTATAAAAGCTGTGGAAAATAAACACAGGTGATTTCAGTAATCACTGGAATGCCCTCTTGACACTTTTTATGGTTTCTGTCCTGTTATTTTGTATGTGTCTTCATATTCTTGTATTTCTAAAATTCTCATGCCCCTACCCTAGTAAGAGGTACTTTTGTTAAGGCTGGTCCTCAACACCTACTGGTTTTGTTGAACTTTGTGCAATAATGCAGCATATGCATATGTGTAAGGGTAGTAGTGTTGTATATCTGTATACCATGGAGGACAGAGGACCATGTTGGCTGTCTTCCATTCCTCTCTTCATTCATTTGAAGCAGAGTCATGGCTTGAACCTGAGCTTATGTTCTTCTGGTTAAAGTATTATCCAGCAAGTACCAGAAATCCATTTGTTTTGATCTCCCATAATACAGGTTACAGGCATCTGTGCAATTGTTATAGGTAGCTCACCAGAGATGAACACTCAGATACAGCATATAGCCAATTGAAATTCTATATTCCATCCAGCTGGGACCATGCCCAAGTGTTCAGGGACCTGGATATAGTTCCAAGTGTTAGGAATATTTCCTAACTCGAGCTGCCTGCCGATGCAAAAATTCCCAATCAAGCCAAATCAAAACAAGCCAAATTAAGAAATATCCAGGTTTAATGGGAGATCTGCGCTCTCGGGTGTCCCCAAGGGGGAACTGGGAAGCCCTGGGGATGCAACTCCCAGGAGGAAGAAAGGGAGACCACATGTTCCTCTTTTGGGAGATCACTTAAGTACCCTGGGGAGTGGTCCTGACCCAACCCCCAGGGAGGTGTCAGGACCTGGCCTGTACATTCCCAACTTTACATTCCAGACTCTTTGGATATAGGGGTGACAGAAAATTGGAATGGTAATTATGAAAAACACTTAGGCTCTCTTTGGGAACAAAGGGCATAGACTCAAATCTGGCTACTTCCTGTGGGCATGGGGCGGCGTGGGAAAAGAGAGAACCAGGTGTCCATGTTTAGTGAGAGGTGTGGCTGGAAAGGCATCCCATGATCTGCCATCCCAGAGAAGGCAGGCATCTGTTCCTTGGGGGAGGTGAGAAGGCAGAAGGCAGATGTCTAGGAAGAAAATATTGTTATTACCAAAGATGAGTGTGCCTGGATGAGGAGCAGGTAGGCCCTTCATTGTGGCATCCTGGAAAACCGGAGGGTGGAAGGTCCTGTCTGTTGGACAGAACAAATGTCTTGAGTAGGTGCCTGCTTGAGCCTGGAGAGATGGTACCATCATGGGTATCCCAAGAGCTTGGCAGCCAAGGGTGTGGTGAGGATTACCATGTGAGGTCCTGTCCATCGAGGCTTGAGAGACCTAGGAGTTAACTGTTTGAGGAGTACTCTGCCCCCTGGGGAGAGTGGGGCAGGTTTAGGGACATTAGGGTTCACTGGTGTGGTGGCAGGAAGACAACTGTCAGCGTGTGAACGGAGAAGGGACCTTAAAAGGGAGAGGTAGGGTAGGTACCCTGCCAGTGGAGGAGTTTGAACTGGGAGGTGATAGTTAAGAACAAAGGGCTTGCCATAAAGCTACTCAAAGGGCTCAGGCCCATAGGGGAACATGGGGTGGCCCTGAGGCAAGGGCCAAGATAATCTGAGTTCAGTGAAGAGCTTGGTTAGTTGTTGTTTGATGAGTCCCATTGTCCAGGAGATGTTGAGAGCTTCTGACACGAGCTCCATGACCCTGAGCCACTGTATCTGCTGTTTCCCTGGAGACTGGAAATGCTTCTATCCATCCTGTAGAAGCATCCACAAGTGTTAAGAGATAACAGGGCTTTGCTCTCCATTTCACTGTGAACTGGGAAGGATGTTGGCGTGGAGGACATTCACGACCATGAATTCTGGTGCATTGCTGAAACCTCAGATGCATGGTCTTCTGGCCAAGCGCCTGTGGGTTCACATCATTGGCGCTTTCATCGTGGCCCTGGAAGTGGCTGCTGCCTATAAGTTTGACGTGGCTGAACCCAGAAAGAAGGTGCATGCAGATTTCTACAGGAAGTATGACTCCATGAAGGACTTCAAAGAGATGAGGAAGGCTGGTATCTTCCAGAGTGCGAAGTGATGTCAGAATGTGCAGAATTATTTGGATTGCACTCAAAAGAAGTTCATCGCTGACCTGTGTTCCTGAACTGTGAAACATGAATATGTGGGCTAAGGAATAGATTATCTCAATAAATAATTAACAGTTATATGACAGACAGAAAAAAAGAGAGATAACAAGGTTTTTTATGAGTAGGCATATGGGTAAAATTAACCTGTCAATCTTTGTCCGGTTGGTGTCCACGAAGCTGGTGTATGTGGAGAGCCCCTTGTGGGTTGGCCTGGGCACACGTCTGGCAGGAGGAGTGAACCTGTAAAGTAGAATCTTGGAGATGGTGGGGTTAAAGGAGGGCTCCAAGAAGTGGAACAAAGCTTTGGGGAAGTGGCTAAGGATATCTCCACCCAGTAAATGTGCTGGGCAAAGCCCGTATCGCTAAGAAAGAATGAGAAAAAAAATGTCCTGCAAGATGGTAGGGCAGTGGCAAAGTTTTAAGTGGGGAGGAATGGGTCCTGCCTACTCCCATAGCTGAAATTGGTGAGGGAAACTTAAGGCCTGAGTGAGAATAAAAGTAATGGACTTACATGCCACTTGTAGCATGACCCTAGGCTAGGAGAGGGTTATGGGCAGCATCAATCCTCTGCAAGGCTGAGACGTTTGAAGGCTGGCAATGGTTTCACTTGCCGATGGTGATGAGGCTGGACCTCCGTGGCTTGGCATAGAGGACAAGCCCGCACGGGGGCATTGTGATTTCCAGTGTCCAGGTTGCTAGCAGATAGGGCATAACCTATGAAGAGGTGTAGTGCAATATTGTGCCATGTGACCATTTAGGCCACACTTGATAGAGCCCTGTGTTTGGCTTCCCTTGTCCCCCTTCCTGTGACCTTAAGGCAGCTGCTAAGGCCTGGGCCTGTAGATTATTGTAGCTTTGTCTGTTGGGAAGACTCAGCTGATTCCTTGTGCATTAAAAACTTTAAAGGCCATTTTCACCAATTCCCGTAAAGGAGTTTGCGGACCATTCTCAAACTTTTTTTATTTTTTAAACTCTTTCCTAATATCTGGTACTAACTGAGGAAGCAGAATGATTAGTAGAAAAGGAACCTAGCCTCTTTTCTACCTGAGAGAGATTTAGAAGAGAAAAGAGAGCCTGGAAGGGGCTAGCCTAGTGCACAGAGGGGGTCCAGGAGTGGAGCAGTGAGGTAGGAGGGGGAGGGGAAGGTGGAAGATGACCTTGAACCTCCAAATTGGGGAGAATTGGGAAGGGGGGGGAAGAATGTTGCTCCACAGGAGGGAGATTGGAAAGTGTGGGCTTGAGGGAGTGGGGGAGGGGCCAGTGCCTCTGGTGCTGTGAGACACTGGCTACTAAGGGGAGGGGGGGGCGAGAGCACAGAGGCCAAAAACCATGGACATATATATGTAAGTTCTGTTATTTGTATCAGACAGGCTCAATTTTAAAAGATTTTTGTAAGAGGCTTATAGGGGCAACAACAGACCTGGCCTTGAACTGTAAGTGTCCATTTTAGAGTCTATGCCCAACCACGTGGCCTAAGTCCATTTCAGAGCCTCCTCCAAAATGGCTCTTGGGTCCAAAAGGGGCCATAGAGATTGAACGCCTGGCATCCCAGGACAGACAGATCTCCGCCTCAGCCAAGCCCTATCCCTCAGGATTGACTGCAACCTGACTTGAATTCTCGGCGTGAGCTCACAACTTCAGCAGGAATACGAAAACGACAAAAATAAGTACGAATGGGTCCCCCCAAAACCCTATAGCATAGACAAGAAAAAGGACTCACCAAGACGCAGCTGCTGTAGCCCAGAAGCCGGTTTTAAGAGTGGCATAGAGAGCTCGAATTATAGACTAGGGTCCTTTCAACACGTGGCCTGCAAAAATGTTAGGAATATTTCCTAACTCAAGCTCCCTGCTGATGCAAAAATTCCCAATCAAGCCAAATCAAAACAAGTCAAATTAAGAAATATCCAGGTTTAATGGGAGATCTGTGCTCTTGGGTGGCCCCAGGGGGAACCTGGAAGCCGCAGGAACGTGACTCCAGGGAGGAAGAAAGGGAGACTACCTGTTCCTTTTTTGGGAGATCACTTAAGTACCCTGGGGAGTGGTCCTCACCCCACCCCCAGGGAGGTGTCAGGACCTGGCCTGCTGGGATAGATGCAAGGGACTGGGGCCTATGCTCCCAACTTGACACCAAGTGTCCAGAACACAGGGATTTTAAGACAGAAACCATGTCCTGGCATCTGGTTTGGCAGCTGCTGGGGGACTTGGCAAAAGCAAGCAGTTAACTGAAGCTAAGTTAAGCAGGTGGAGGGGATTCTGTACAAACAGGCAGTTTAACAGAGCTAAGTTAGCTAGGACATCCTGACCATTGGTTCCTAGAATAGAGTTGGATAGATTTTCATGGGATTCTCCATCAAGGAGACCAGATTTTAGTTAAACAGGAATGACCTCACCAAGAAAACAAGATGGAGGAATCTCTGTACTCTTATATCACATTCTCAACCGGTTCTATGGGCATGAGTTTAATTATTGATCCATTCTGTTCTAGAGGTGCATAGTTGGCTCTGGACAAGTACTTTAACTGAGTTTATTCTCTGATGTAGTTGGCCATGCAGTTGAGGATGCAGGGTCCAAGAATTAACGGTCCAGGTAATGACAATAATGTGGTCAGTCATGGGGACCAGCTAAACAGAGACTAATTTATCTGATCTATGCCTCCTTTTCCCTCTTTGACATTTTTCCTGACTTGGAAAAGTTTTCCCTTATTACACCTGATTAGTAAGTCTAGAAATAGCAAATTTTCCCTAAAGCCATACATAATCCTTGCTTCATCAAGAGAAGTTCTAAGCCTCTTTGATTTTGTAGAACCACTTCAGCTGAAGACTCTGCTTGCTTCTCTAGTCTGGACATAGATTTTTCTAATATCCCTAAGTTCTTCTCCACTTGTTTGCTTAATTCCCTAAAGTGCTTATTATTGACTATGAGGGCTAATGTTCTTATGGCTATTTCTTTAGCATTACCAGCTCCAATCAGGAGCAGGACAAGGTTAGATGTGGCTCACTTTTCCCTTTGCAGCCTGAAGTCCATGATAAAGTGTGCTCTCCATTCTTCACGTTATGTAAGTATACCTTGGCAAGATGTGCACTAGGTCACACAAAAGCAGTGTTTCTCAACCTTCTTAATGTTGTGACCCTTTAATACAGTTCCTCATTTTGTGGGGACCCCCCCGAAATTATTTTGTTGCTACCTCATAACTGTAATTTGCTACCATCATAAATCCTAACGCAGGATATCTGATACATGACCCCCCCAATGGAGTTGTGACCCACAGGTTGAGAACCACTGCATAAGAGGGACTTACTTGTTTTGCAATGCCTCAGAGAAGGTGCATTTAGTTAAACCATTTGTGCTTGCCCACTGAATGGTCTCTGGGGTCATAAGGTATTGTTGCTGATGAAAAGAATTGACCTGGAGAGTGGAATAGCAAGCATCAAAGTAAAGTAAGGAGGCTTCTAGGTCAAAAGTTCTGGACACCAGGCAGGTCCCAGTTTCCTTTAGTGGCCCCAAGGTTAGCTTAGGCTGTTCCCAGTTACAATTGTTTTTATTTGCTGGTAGACCAATTGTCTGGTTGGTCCATTCCCCAATGTAATAAGAGGGTCAAGGGTTCAGGCACAGGTAGCCATCCTCACCAATACCTGGATGAGAGTGATTAAGCACACGTTGTACCTTGTCAATGATAGAGGATATAGGATTCCTGGCCCCATTGTTAATGGGGCCTGGGGTGGTGGTGATTTGGGCACTTTTTGGAGCAATCTCATGGGAGGCAGCATTTGGTCAGGGCTGAGTATTTTCCCTCAAGGTGGGTAGAAGTTCTCTGTTGGTCTGAGGGCCCAGGGAGGTGGCCCTCTCTGAGTGATAAACATATTCCCTTGGTCTCTTTTGATAGCATAATAGAGTATTTTGCAGGTTCTTCTGGTGACCCATAGAACATAGTCATTCCCATGTTGTTTCCAATGTCTCAATCTTATGGTTATGGGATTACTGTTCCTTATCATACAGTGTTTTGGAGGGACCTATATATATATATATATATATATATATATATATATATATATATATATATATATATATTGTATATGTGTGTGTGTGTGTGTGTGTGTGTATATATATATATATATATATATATTTGTTGGCATACTTCCAGGAAACCAGTTTCACAACCCCGATTGGAACAATAGAAATTCCTCCTATTACCTGGCCCCTGACAGTGTGGCAGCTCATTCACAAGGCATGCATAGAAATGGATTTCCTGCCAGGCGGTGGTGGTGGCGGCAGCGGCGGCGGCGGCAGCGGCAGAGGCAGCGGCAGAGGCAGGTGGATCTCTGAGTTCGAGGCCAGCCTGGTCTACAAGAGCTAGTTCCAGGACAGGCTCCAAAGCCACAGAGAAACCCTGTCTTGAAAAACCAAAAAAAAAAGAAATGAATTTCCTGTATCTCTCTCTCAAAAGATAGGACCCTACAACCATCCCTCCTGTAGTTTAACCAAGTTCTACAAGTGCGTGTAAAAGAACAAAAAGAGGTCTTTATAAAACTGGGGTTGTTCATGTTATCATCACTGTGTTTGTTATTCTTAAGTCCTAAATCCAGACAGATGGGCAACAAGGGTTGTAAGCTCCTATCTCCATACAGAGAAAGGAAAAAGATGAACATAGTGTAGTTGGATTTTCTCTTACTCTAGTCCCACATGGAATGCCCAAATGTTGTTTTCTAAACTCTTTTTATTCTTTCCTATTTTGAGGGCCTACCACCCAGCTCCCAAATAAATACACATGGAGACATATTATTTTCTTAATAATTTCTGACTTTAGCTTGTCTTGTTTCTTGCCTGCTTTTCTTAAATTACCCCAACTACCTTTTGCCTTACTTTCACTCCTACTCTGTGGCTGGCTGTGTGGCTGTATGGTTGTGTGGCTAAGTAGCTGGCCCCTGACATCCTCCTCTCCTTGCTCCTTCATTGCTTCTTCCCTCTTCCAGAATTCTCCTTCTATTTATACTCTCTGCCTGCCAGCCCTGCCTATCCTTTCTCCTGCCTCACTATTGGCCATTCAGCTCTTTATTAGACCATCAGGTGTTTTAGATAGGCAACGTAACACAGCTTCACAGAGTTAAACAAATACAACATAAACAAAAGCAATACATTTTTTACATCATTAAACAAATGTTCCATAGCATAAACAAAAGTAACATACCTTAAAATAATATTCTACAACAACAGAGTGTTCTGAGTTAATGATATCAGGTTAGTCTTATCTTTAATGAGTCTTATAGAGGACAAAGACCCTAAACCTTGGGCACTATCTTTGAGTCAACACTACCCATTCTTGTGAAAGAAGCCAAATGTACTTTGCAATGAATCTCAACGTAACCATGTCTTAAATTGTGCACTTGGGGCTGAGTTAATTGTTATCTGATTTTTTTTCCAAAATTGCTATGCTTAAATATGACTAAAGTAAAATGATCTGGGCCAGAGTCTAGAAGTCCTGGTCCAGCACTAGATACAACAAAATCAGGCTGAGGCGGCAGTTTCATTCTTGTCTCTTCGTGGATCTCTCTTTTTCCCCCTGTGTGTTGTAAAACCTGCTGGGAAATCAACACAGCATCTGATGTTTATGTGATGGTCCATTTGCCATCATCCTCAGTGGCCCTCTTTAATTAGGAGTGATGGATCCAAGGGATAACACCAGTGACTTTCACAGCACTTAGTGTGGTAAGAATAACTGGATAGGGTCCCTTTCAGGAAGGTTCTAGAGTCCAGGTAGGGATCCTCTTTATCCAAACCATGTCTTCTGGGCAAAACGGGTGGGAGTGTTTAGAGGTGGGAGCTGACTGGATTCCCTTTGCATTTACAGTCAATGGCCTCGCAAGCTTCCTGCATAGCCCAAAAGGATTTGAGAAAGAAGTGATTAGACATTTTTGCCTGAGGAATGCCTCCCAGTTTGGAGAGGATGGGAGATATTCTCCCAAACATGACTTCAGAAGGACTAAACTCCTTTGCTCGAAGTTTGTTTCCAGATGGTCCTATCTTGTGTCAACACCACTGCTCCTGCATTTCTGCTCCCATCTTGGATGAAAATGCTCCCTTCTTTGAACAATACTTTCTCTGATAATGCCACTAAGACATTAGTTGGGCCTGATGGCCTGAATCAGGCCAATTACCTCCAGTCATGCAGAGATTTCTCAGGGGTTGTCATCTGGTAGGAGACTGG
Organism: Arvicola amphibius; assembly: GCF_903992535.2. Lineage (NCBI taxonomy): Eukaryota > Metazoa > Chordata > Mammalia > Rodentia > Cricetidae > Arvicola > Arvicola amphibius. The sequence goes on along the minus strand of NC_052065.1, from coordinate 94,212,437 downwards.
CAAGGAGGAGAGCCTATGTCTTTTTTTTAGAGCCTATGTCTTATGGAACAAAATAATATGGTTTATCCAGAATCAGGGCTTGGTTTTGGATCATCTGGGTGTTAGACATCCATCTCTCTGGAGATCCCCTTCAGAGGGCCTCAGTAGAGTATCGAACTGTGAGGACCAGTTCTTATCCTAAAGTTAACTTTTCAACTTTGCTGTCCAGCAGGCATGGTGGTTATTGCCCTTACACATGCTGGTCATCCAGCTTCGACTGGGTCAAGTATTTTGGACCTATCACTGGTCTTTTCTAAGGCCCCAGGGTTTGCGTGAGGACTCCCTTGGCAATACCTATGGTCTCATCCATACACAGGTGAAATGACATAGTAAAGCCGGGGAAAGTCAAGGCTGGGGTAGACACCAGGGCCTTTTTAAAGGTTTTGGAGGCCCACCTGCTCGTTCACAGTTCATTCAGAAGGCATGGTGCTGGCACAGAGGGACTTGGCTATCATCAAATTCCATTGTCTTAGTCAATGTTCCATTTTTGTGAAGAGACACTATGATCACAGCCATTCTTATGAAGGAAAGCATTTAATTATGGCTTGCTTACAGTTTCAGAGGGTTAGTCCGTTATAATCATGGCAGAAAGCATGGTGGCATGCAGACAGCCATGATGCTGGAGGAGAAGGTGGGAGTTCTACATCTTGATCTGTAAGAAACAGGGAGAGAGAGAGAGAGAGAGAGAGAGAGAGAGAGAGAGAGAGAGAGAGAGAGAGAGAGAGAGAGAGAGAGAGAGAGAGAATGGGACAGGCTTGAGCATTTGAAAACCCAAAGCCTATTCCTAGTGGCACACTTTCTCTAACATGGCCACACCTCCTAAACCCTATCAAATAGTGCCACTCCCTAATGAACAAGCATTCAATTATATGAGCTATTCCTATTCAAAGCACCACATCCATTGTTTTAGTTAGGGTTTCTATTGCTGTGAAGAGACACCATGATCACAGCAACTCTTATAAAGGAAAGCATTTAATTGAAGTGTCAACTAACATTTCAGAGGTTCAGCCCATTATCATCATGGCAGGAAGCATGTTGATGTGCAGGCAAACATGGTGCTGGTCACATCTTGATCAGAAGGCAACAGATATAGAGTATGACACTGGACAGTATCTTGAGCATAGGAAATCTCAAAACCTGCCCCCACAGTGACACACTTCCTCCAACAAGGTCACACCTACTTCAACAAGACCAGACTTCCTAATAGTGCCCTCCCTATGAGCTTATTTAAACAACATTTAAACTATCACATACCACTTCATGGTCCAAATAAACTTGTAACAATATATAATGTAAAATACATTTAGCTCAACCTCAAAAGTCCTCATAGTCTATTACTGCCTCAACAATGTTTTAAAATTCAGAGCTCAGTCTTTTTCTGAGATTCACTCAATCTTTTAACTGCCATCCCCTATAAAATCAAAATAAAAAACAGATCACATACTTCCAGTATATAATGGCACAGGATAGACATTACCATTCCAAAATATGGAGAAGGAAGCATAGTGAGGAAATACTGGACCAAAGCAAGACTGAGATCCAGCTGGATGAACTCCAAACTCTGCATCTCCACATCTAATGTCAAAATGCTCTTCATATCTCCAACTCCTTTCAACTATGTTGATTGCAACATACTTCTTTCTTTTAGGCTGGTTCCATTCCCTCTTAGCAGCTTTCCTGAACAAGTATCCCATGGTTCTAGCATCTTGAGGTCTCCAAGGCAATTCAGGCTTCAACTTCAGTTTCACGCAATGGTCTTTCTAGGCCTCCATCGAGGGACACCCCTGAAACATACGTGGCCTCAGCAGCTTTCCTTCATCTCTGTGGCAAATTCCATGGTCCCTTTCTTCTATACTTTACTTCCAGAACCACATGGCTGAAGCTGCAAAGTTCTGCTGTTTACTGGGCCTGGAACATGACCCTCTTCTTCAGTTACATCTTTGCTAGCTTTCTGTCCTTCACTGCCTAAACTTGGATGTCCTAAAACTGAATCTCTAGGCCAGGCTGACCTGAAACTCAAATCTGATAGCCTCTGCTTTCCAAGTGCTTGGATTAAAGATGTGAGACACAACACCCAGCTCTAAGCTTTTCTTTAGTTCCTTTTCACAAGTTGGAAACACAGCTTGGTAGGATCTTGCCCTGAGGTCACTACTCCCTTTATTCCATTTCTTAATCTGTTTATATCCTCCAGCACATGATATAGCTCTATTCCACTTCCTGGTGCTCTTTTTTTCAATCTGTACATTTTGTATTTTTATTTGCTCAGCTTGTTCCTTTTCATTATAAGTCTTCATTAGAGTTACCACTAATAACCACACAAGAGTCTATACTAGGCTGTTTTGAGATTTCCTCTGCCAATGGAATTAATCCAAAGCTCTTCACTTTATCCTCAGACAGACTCTTCAGACAAGGGCAAAATGCAGCCACATTCTCATCTAAATATCATAAGAACGATCTCTAGGTGACATACTAATATTCTTCTCCTCTGAAACCTCTTGAGCCAGCCTCCAACAGTTCAAATAACTCTTAGCACCACTGTCTTCCATGTTCCTACTAATATATGGCCTGTTAAACAGTTCTTCAAGTGTTCCACTGATTTCCTAACCCAAAGTACCAACGTCCAAATTCTTCCAAACAAAAACATAGTCAAGCATATCACAATACCCTAGTCCTTAGTACCAACATCAGATAGAGAGAAGAATAAGCTTACCTTGGTTTTACCTCACTTATAGGTAAGGAATGCAATGACCCAAAACTAACCTTACATTAAAAGATTCCTAACTCCTTATACTCACCTTCACCTCAGTTTACTAATGAGTTTAGTCCAGGAAATTTACTGCTTGTGTTTTACTCTCAAGGACAGCAGAAGTGATAATTAACCACAACCCAGAGAAACGACTTTCTTCCTGCTGGTGCCACAGACCCACAATGTCCACCCATGATCAGAACGGCTGATAACAGCCTACCCTGAAACTGACAATTTAGAGACCTGGGTCTCGTCTTTGTTTCTACTGCTTGGAGCAGTAAGTGTAAACTCCAGACCTAGGCCCATAGAAATTAGAATGTCTGGTGTGCTAATCAGATCAGGAGCCATTAGCTTCCTCCTGACTGTTTACGTAGGTTGCCTGGTTACCGATATCCTCTATACATGCTGGGAGTAAAAAAAAGGAGTGCACTGATTTGAAAAACAAACCGTGCTCTATTCATATTTTTACTGAAAATAAACCTTTTAGCTTTAGCCAACCACCTAAAAATGTAGTGTAGTGCAGTAGCCTTCCTTTCTAGAATTCCCTGATGATTTAATTCCTTTCTGAACTAACTTTCTTCATTAAGGAGTTCCCTGGATGTGCATTAGCCACTCTCACCTTTGAGCTGAAAGACACGGATCTCCCCCTCCCTCTCCCCCTTCCCTCCCTCCCTCCCTCCTTCCCCCCCCCCCTCTGTGTGTGTGTGAGAGAGAGAGGGGGGGATTGATGGTTATAATGGTATGTATTACTGGGAACATCTGTAACGGGAGAGGGGGGGGGGATTGATGGTTATAATGGTATGTATTACTGGGAACATCTGTAACAGGAGGAGAATGAAAAATGAATAAGAGAAAAGAGGAAAAGGATAACGAGATAAGGACACATGGACAGACGGATCCTGTTGTGAGTAGGTTTCTTACCCTCAGATTTTAGGTCTTTTTGCTTTTTGTGGTGACTTTAATTGAACCCTGAGAGGGAATTCTTAAGAGCTGGACTCTTATAAGGACCCCATTAATCCAGCAATGTCCAACCACCCCCAGGAATTCTTGTACCTCTCTTTTCCATATGGGAGCAGGGATTTGCAGAGTGTCTAAAATACAATCATTGGAAAGTGTCTGCTTTCTTCTCAACAAATCTGCACTCAGGGCTTCTTCAAACAATGTCGGAGGGGTTTCAAACCTGTGCAGCAACCAAGTCCATGTTAGTTGGCTGATAAATCCACCCTCTGGGTCAGTCTATTCAAAGGCAAATATGGGTTGGCTGACTGGTGCCAGTGGAAGGCAGAAAAAAAAGCATCTTTTGATCTAGGACCATATAGATACAGATATTCCTTTCAGGGGACAACAAAGTTAGCAGAGTGTAAGTGTTCAGTGTTGTGGGATGGATGGTTTTGACACATTTGTTGACCTCCCTTAAATCCTGTACTAGTTGGAAGTCTTGAGTTTAGGGCTTCAGAGAAGGGAACAAAGGAGTGTTCCATGGGGGAGTGGCAGAGAACAAGAATTCCTGCTTTCCTCAACTCCCTCAAACGGTTGATGTGTTTGATCCCTTGCTTGGCCTCCCAGTTCATGAGGTTTTGTTTGATCACACCGGTGTTACAAAACTTGAACTATGATGGATGTTTTGTGTGCTTCTAATCCCCTTAGCCCAAACATCAGGGTACCTTGTTTTGAATTCCTGCAGGTAGCCTGAGGATAGCTCTTTCTTACTAGTGGCCAAGTTCTTGTGTAAGGAGTATCTCTTACCCAAGAACTTGGCCACCATAAAGGACATGTGTAATTGGTAGGTACTTGGCCTATGTCAAGACTTAAACTAACCAAATTTCCCCTGAAAGAGATGATGGCTCTGAGCTTTTGTTATAAGTTCCTTCCTATCATTGGATATAGATAGTCCAGCACAGCCATAAAAGAATGAATCAGAGTTCCTTTTCCTAGGTTTAAGGTCCAGGAGGTTATCTATGGGAAGTAGGAGGTTTGGCCTGCTATTCCTAGGACTGATGTCTTCCTGCAGGTGAGGAGTCAAGACAGAGTGGGCTGCTCCAGTAACTATTAGGAAGTTCCTAATAGTTTGTTCCCTACTCTTGCTGTCATCCTAGGCTCCAATGGGTAAGTAGTACAGAGCCCCAGCCCATCAATTTTCAGCTAGCTGGAGGATGGGCTGACTATCCTCTTTTTCTTTTCTGCTAGGACATTCATTCTTCCAGTGACCCTTGAAACAACAGGCACACCGGTTGTTTTCCAGAAGTTTTCTCTTGACCTATTTCCCTAGTTCCTGTCCTGTGCATTTCCCTAAGGGCAGCAATCCCTACAAGGAATATTTCTTTATCTGTCTGTCCTTGCCTGAATCTCAGCTATTGCAACCTTTTGGGGGCAATTATAAAAGTTGAGATGCGTTTTATCCCTTTAAATTCCTCTAATTTCTGGAGCTTTCTCCTGGTGTCTGGAGCTGACTGCATGACAAAGGCCATATCGGTGGATGGATGATTTTCAGGGACAACTGACTCTATGGGAGTAGACAGCAGGTATGCCTCACAGGGCTCAGTAGGCAGTCTATCAGGGCTTTGGATTACCTGACTAACCTTGGACATGCTGATAGGTTTTCTGGCTGCTCTTAGTCTTCCCAGCAATGTTTGGCAAAAAGTGTCCAACAACTTCTTACTTTCATTGGTGTTAGGATTCATTCCACTTGGGTCTGGGGGACAGGAAAGTTCACTCTACTTATGTCTCTGTGTCTGACAGTGGCCCACCACCTGGCCCCAGAGCCAACTTCCTACTTTCTGAATGGATTCAGTCTTGCTCCTTGGCTGTAAACAGGGCAGACAAGAGATGCTGATAATCATTCTAAGTCAGCTGGTATGTATAGAAAATAGTTTCCAACAGGCTGTAAGAGTCTTCAGCTTCTCTGAAAAAGAAGGGTTTTGGGTCTTCCAGTTGTATAAATTACCGGTGGTGAAGAAGTCGCATACCATAAATGGGAGCGGGGAACCTCTTCCCTTGCCTTCTTTCCCTTGTCTGTAACTGGGTCCTGGCACTTTCCTCAAGGAGGAGACAGATGATAGTCTCACAGTATCAGACAAAGCCTGTCTGTCCTTGCTGTAGGTACAACCGCTCTGAGTGCATGCGAGAGAGGAAGGATCGGGTGTGGCAGAGTGGGCCTCCTAGGCTTCTCTCTGCACAGGACCACTTCGTTTGGCTCCTCTCACATTTCCTGTTGATCCAGTCAGAATATAAGGAGGCAGAATCTCCATCTCTTTAGATGGAACAGGGAAAACCTGCAGTAGTCTTGGCTTCTCTGATTGTTCCTACTGGACCAAGAGAACTCTGATTCTCATAGAAAGAACACAGGTTTTCAACCATGGGGGTGGATGAGGGCAAGGATTAGCCAACAATTTGCATAAGAGAACTGATCAGGGCCAGGCAGGCCATTAATCTCAGCACTTGAGAGGCAGAGGCAGAGGCAGAGGCAGATGGATCTCTGTGAGTTCAAGGCCAGCCTGGTCTACAGAGCTAGTTCCAGGACGGTTAGGGCTGTTACACAGAGAAAACTTGTCTCAAAAACCAAGAGGGGGGCAAGAGAGGGGAGAGGGAGGGAGGGAAAGAGAGAGAGAGAGAGACAGAGAGAGAGAGAGAGGTGGGGGGAGAACTGATCAGGAAGATTGGGAGAGCCTGTCACAATGCTCCAGATTGTCCTGACTGCCTGTGGATCCAAAGACCCCTCAGATGGCTACCCTACCTTAAGAAGAGGGCCACTGATGTATACAGAGTGTGGCATATTCCTCAGGAGAAATTAATTCCATAATACTCTACATCTTAGAAGCCCTTCTGAACATGTTTTAACATACACTGTTCTTGGGCAGCTTGGGCAAGTGGCAGACTGACTTAAAGAGACAGAGACAAACAACACAGACACAGACAACAGCGACAACTAGACAAATCACAGGTAGCCATCGAGCAATCATTCATCCAACAAAACGCGAGGCTCTGGTGATGTTCCACACAGACCCCAGCAAAGGATCTAGAGGACTGGCAGTGTCTGACCTCCCTTTTTGTGTCCTTTCTTTCTTTCTTCCTTTCTTTTTGGTTTTTTCGAGACAGGGTTTCCCTGTAGTTTCTAGAGCCTGTCCTGGAGCTAGCTCTTGTAGACCAGGCTGGCCTCGAACTCGGAGATCCGCCTGCCTCTGCCTCCAGAGTGCTGGGACTAAAGGCCTGCGCCACCACCGCCCGGCCTCTTGTGTCCTTTTCAATTGGTGCCCTCGACAGAGTGGACTCACCTCCAAAAGCATTCTGACCAAATGACTGCCGTTTTACTCTTTTGAGTGGTGATGTCTGTGTGTCTTTGGAGAACTCAGCAACAACCCATCAGAGAGAATTTCTTGGGGCTCTGGAAGATCTAGGGGCATGGGCCCACTAAGAATCCTCTCTACCTGGTGCACTCTTTACCACTCCTGGAGGTCCCAAGACCCTAAGCATCTGGGTCCAATCTCTGGGATCTTGGAGGGACCTTCAAAATGTTATGGGGAGTTCACCAGAGATGACCACTCAGACACAGTGTATAGACAATTGAAAGTCTATTCCAGCTGTCTGGGACCACACCCAAGTGTTCAAGGACCTGGGTGTAGCCCCTAGTGTTCATAATACAAATTTTTTAAAGGCAGAAACTATGTCCTGGAATCTTGCTTGTCAGCTGCAGGGGACTTCGTAGAAGTAAGTAAGTAAGTAAGTTTAAAAGAATCTATGATAAGCAGTTAGTTGGCAGAGGTTCTGTACAAACAGGCAGCTAAGGTAAGTTAGGTGGAGGGGATTCCATACAAATAGTCAGTTTAACAGAAGCTAAGTTAGCTAGGACATCCTGATCTTTGGTTTCCTAGAACAGAGCTGGGTAGTTTTCTGTGGGGTTCTCTATCAAGGAGATAAGATTCTAGTTAAATCTGGAATGGCTTCAGCAAGAATACAAGATGGAGGAACCTCTTTACTGTCTTGCTCCATCACATTCCCCACTGGTTTTGTGGTCATGCACCAGAAATCCTTTTGTTTCCTTTCCCCATAATATAGGTTACAGGCATTTGTGCAATCACACTCAACTTGGGTGCAATCACACCCAACTTGTTAAATGAGTGTGGGTATATAAACTTGTTCTCATGGTTGTATAACAGCATACTAACCACTAAGCAATCCCATCCCTGTGATACATTCTTTTTCTATGGTACATTCTTATTTTTAATGGTCTTCTAAATAATGAAAAATATATAGATGAGTACCAAGAATGATATTTGGGACCTTCAGATTAGGCAGGTAGGTTTTGATTTTCTGTTTTATTTTTACATGCATTAGACCTGAATTTTAAGGGTACAAGCAATTGGTAAGCATAGAATTAGTGGAGGCAGGAAAGTAATGTGAGAGACTAGGAAAAGGCTGCATTACTATTACAGAGTAATGGGCAGAGTAAATATAGTTTCTGCACCCCGATAAGCATCTCTGTTGATGCAGCAATCCAAATCAGACCAAATCAAGCCAAATTAGAAAAGACCTAGGTTTAAAGAATAAAATGCTTTCGGATGATTTTCCACCACTCCAGTGAGGAGATGGGGAAGAGAGCCTGAAAAACTATGTGTCTGTTTTCGGGGTGGGGCAGTTTAAATACCCTGTGGGAATGATCTTGAGCATCTCTTGAGCTGTGTTTAGTGGGCTTTCTTAGATGAGGCAGGGTGTGGGGAGAGTGAGATGGGGGAGGGGGATTAAGGTGGAGCTTCTGCCAGAACAGGGCTCTGGCTTCCACTGAAGGTGGTAAGAAATGATGTGGTTCATCTTCTGAATCGAGTCTTGTACTTTCTCACTTGTTTCGGAGCACACTCACAACCAGAAGTCCATTGTTCAAAGGCTTTTTCTTACCAATGTGCTGTCTTAGTGACTTAGACCTAGTTCACTCTTACCTAGATTTAAATTCATGTATGTGCAAGAGGTAGTAAACCTCTTGCACATACATGAATTTAAATCTAGTTTTCTGTGATATATATATATATATATATATATATATATATATATATATAGTTTTCTTAAAATAACATTGAGACAATAGTTGTCATCCAGAGTCTGCTTCTCTCAGCCTCAAGTTAAGACATATATGTGCAAATGACATGTGCTAGGCTGGAGCTCAGCTTCTCTGCTGATGCTGCCGGTCGCCAGTAGTTTTAGCTGTATTTTTTTCCCAAGCAGCTGAATTATTTGGGTCTCAATTTTGAATTATGCCATCAGTGTACACATAAAGATGTTACCTTGGTTACCAAGAACTGAGGAAAAAATATCAGAAAGGAATAATATGCTAGAATCTAATCCAAAAAGGAAAAACATTTAAATAAAATTTCATGCCTAGTTCATCTCTTAGATCAAAAGAATCTTATTTACTGTGATTTAAAAATTCTTATAAAATGCCACAGCATAGTAGTTTCATTAGTGTGGTTCTTGGAAAAAGCTTGGCCCAGACGTCACCATGGACCTGGTGGCAGTACAGACCTCCCAGATCAGTATGTCCCTGACTGCAGCAAAGCCCTCAGATGCTAACAGGGTCAAAGCTGGTTGACTAGCCCCTGGGCATCCACAAAGCCCTTGGTGGTAAAAGAAGCCATGAATATCACCCTAGACCCATCTGGGTCCATGGTCCTGCTGTAGCAGGGTTGTGGTGGTATCTCTGTTGATGTCTATGGCCTGTGTTACCACAGGGATTCTAGGAACCATGCATGTTGAAATCCAAGGGCCATGTTGAGCTGTCCCCACCCCTCACTGGCCCTGGGTTAGCTGGCCTTTCCTGTCATAGGATACTGCAACAGGAGAGCTGCCCACTCCACTAGGGAAGATGGACCCACCCTTCACTATGGGCTATGGGTGTGAACCCCACCTAGGCAGCATGCTAAAGCCCACCCTGCTGTCAGGACACAGGTGAGCTAGTCCTGAGGGTATGAGAGCAGGAAAGCTGACCCCATCCCACTTTGTATGCCCCCTATAGCAGCTGAGAGAGATGTCCTTGCACCATGTCTGGGCAAGACAGTGGAGCTGGCCCTAGTGGTGTGAGGGTGGGTGAACCAGATCTGAGGACCTGAGAGCAGGAGAACTGACTGCGCTTCTTGTTGCATGCTGCACTGGATGGACTGGCTGAGGCAGTGCTGGAGGGGTCCCCTGGATGCTGATGATGTGGGAAAGCTGGGCGGTTGACCAGCCCAGTTACCATCCAGACACAGAAGCAGGGCTGTGAGTTAGCCCACCCCGACATCCACTGAATCTGTGGAGCATGTGGAGCATGTGGAGGGGATGAACTTACAGATCCAAAACTTCAGGATCTTCATGACACAGAACAAAAATAGGATACCCAAGAGGAGCCCCCAGTGAGAGCCCATTATTGGTGCTGAAGCAGAAGCCAGAGACCTCAAATCAGGCCAATGACTCAGTGCAAGGAACGCTTGCAAGTAAAGACGAAAGGACTAACAGGTGAACTGTGTGATTTCGTGACATACCAGGTCACACTAAAGCTTTCACGACAGCATTCCCCCCCCCCCCACACCATCTTTTTTGCTTTGTTTTATTTTGTTTGGTTGGTTTTTGTTTTTTCTTTTAAATTTTGTTTTGCTGGGGGGGCAAGTAGGCTGCAATAGTGGTGAAGGGAGAAGGGTAGGATTGGGATGCATGATGTGAATTCTACAAAGAATAAATATAAAAAGAAAATAAATGTGGTAAGTTTTCTTTTGCCAGATATATTTATTTGAATATGAAAACAAATCACAGGTATATCAAATAATTTAATTATGTACTTCAATGTCCTAGGAAGATAAAAAAAAACAAGCAAATCTCAAACTCCCTCTCTCTTGTCTCAGTCAATGAAAGCAGACACCAAGGCACAGATATTGGCCCACATGTGAAAAGTTGATATGGGTGTACTTGCTTCTTGCCTCTTACATTGCTAGTCCTCCATTCATTTTTCAAATTGTTTGATTATAATTACCTCTTGGAAATGACTTATCAAAACCAGTCATGGGCAACATTCCAATGTCATATTTTATGGAAATAGAAAAATAACCTAAAATGCATACAAAAGCACAAATGATCCTGAATATTAAAAGCAATCTTGAGAAAAAAAATAATGCTGTAGGCATCATCATATGTGAATTCAGCATATTCTACAGAGCAATAGCATCAGATCCAGCGTGATACCTACACAAAGCAAACATGTTGTTATTGGAATAGAACAAAGGACCTGGAACTAATGCACGCTGCCTCAATCACATAATTTTGACAAAGATACTGAGAACATACATTGAAGAAAAGATCATTTCAGTGTCTGGTAATAGCAAAACTAAACATCCATACATTTAACTGAAATATAAGATGATCTCTCACCCTGCACAAAGTTCAAATGAAATCAAAGGTCTTAATAAAAGACTTGCAACTCTAAAACTATTTCAGAAAGACATAGAAATAATATTTAAAGATATAGGTATAGGGAAGGACTTTCTAAAAAATATTTAAATCTTGGGAAACAATTCCAAAAATAGACAAATAGCACTGCATGAAATTAAAAACCTTCAGCTCCCATGCCAGTTTCTGCCAAATAAAGAAATCAATTAAATAAAGAGAGAGACAAAATGAGGGTAAATGTTTGCTAGTTATACACCTGTGAGAGAATTTAATATATAGAATGTATACAAAGAACTCAATTGCTAAATACCAAGAGATCAAATAACCCAATCAGCAAATGAGTTAATGAAGTGAAAATACATTTCTCGGTAAATTGGCCAATAGACATGAAAAGATTCACCATCCTTAGCCATCAGGGAAATGCAAGTCAAAACTATATTGACATTCCCTCTCACCTCAGTTAGAATGACTATCAGTAAGAAAGCATATAGCAAATGCTGTTGAAAATAAAAGGGGAAATGAACCCTTATACATACCTGGTAGAAATAAAATCTCATCCAGACATTATGTCAATCACCATGAATGTTCCTCAAAAAGACAAAAGTAGGACTATAATATGATCCAGCTACATAATTCTTAGGTGGATACCTAAAGGACGCTAAATTATCGTATCACAGAAATCACTGCACATCTGTGTTTATTGCAGCACTATTCATATAGTCAATTCTATAGAGTCAGCCTAGATGATAGCCAAAAGGTGCATAGGATAAAGAAAATGTGGCACATATAGAGGTTGAGGTTCATGCATCCATAGAGAAGAATAAACTAAACTGTGGTTGGGATGTAATGTATGAGATAATATTTTTTAAAAGGAAAAAAGAATGAAGTATTTCTTTTGCACAAAATTGATACAACTATAAATGATCACATCTATTACACAATTTCTCTCATTTGCCAATATTATATTTTATATAGATTCGTAAAATCATTTATTTATATAGGACATGAAAGTGGAAGTAAGACAGGATTTCAATTTCCAGCACCCAAGGGACTAGGGACAGAGTATTTATTGACAGGGAGATAAGGACAAGGACCACAAATAGATACTAAGAAAGAAGGCAAAGTTTTGTCTTCTTCCTCCCTGTCTGGACCTCAGACAAAGGCCTGGAGGACTTTTATCCTGCCATAGGGCTACCTCCCTGCTGGTGGACAGGTCTGACAAACTCAAGGCTAGATAGGAAACTTTACAAAAATGTAGACCTATCAGCTTTTCTTCCTTTATTTAAACTGACCAACCTTAAATTAAAGGATGAACACCCCCCCCCCGACACACACACACTCCAGTCCTTCCAGTCCTCCAAGGGCCCTTAAGAACTTCAGTCCTTCAGAGGTAGCCCTTCATCTTTTCAAGTCCCCGTTCTGATTTGCAAGTGTGCCTTGCTTCTTGTTGTATCTGTTGCCTCACCCTTAAAAAACCTTTTCTTCACCAGCTGATTCTGACTTCTCTGTCTAAGGTTCTTCCTTGCTACTACCAGTTTTTGTGTGTTCTAATTTTATTTATTTATTTATTTAAAATAAATTTATTTGTTTTGTTTTTTTTCAAGACAGAGTTTCTCTGGGTAGTTCTGGTTGTCATGGAGCTCTCTTTGTAAACCAGACTAGCCTTGAACTCAGATCTGCCTGCCTCTACCTCACAAGTGCTGGGAATAAATATATTCACCATCATTGCCTGGCTCTGCTTTTTTTTTAACTGGCAAAGAAAACAAACCTGATCCAGACCTCTTAGGTCAGTCAATCTTCCTCATGCTGCGACCCTTTAATACAGTTCCTAATGTTGTAATGACTCCAACCATAAACTTACTTTTGTTGCTACTTCACAATTGTAATTTTCCTATTGTTATGAATTGTAATGTAAACATCTGTGTTTTCCAAAGGTCTTTGATGACCCTTGCGAAATGTCATTCAACTCCAAAGGGGTCATGACCCACACATTGAGAACCCCTGTCCTAGACAGGAACATTCACATCAAGTGACTCCTGATGGTTGCAACTGCCGCTCCAAAGTATCTGATCCCATCTCATAGCCTTTTCCGGTACTGCAGTTATGTGTACAAACACTGAACACATACATAAACAAAAATCATTTAAAACAAATCATCTAGACACAATAAACTGTGGAAACCGTGTCTATAAGACACAAGAGAAGTGTGTGTGTATGTGTGTGTGTGTGTGTGTGTGTGTGTGCGCGCGTGCGCGTGCTCCCATGATCATGGCTCAAAACCATCATATACCATATAGGTGAACAAAACATATATAACAACCTTAATCACCACTGTCCCTCCAACTAACATTAGAATTTCATTTTCTTTTAAAATAATTTTTAATTATTTGTCAAATTATGTGTATATATGTGTCTATATTTTGGTATGTGGATGTGAGCTCAGATCCCTTGCAGACGGAGTTGCAGGTGGTTGTGTGCCATTCCACGTGAGTGGTGCAAATTGGACTCAGGCTCTCAACAAGAGAAATACCCACTCTTAACAGATGATCCATGTAGCATAAATAATAAAAACTCAGAGACAGATATTGGGGTTCAGCCTAAGGATCGGAAAAGCTCTTACCTCTCCCTCACAATGAAATGGTGATCCTGCCTCCATGAATCCTCAGAATGAGATTGTGTGTGAGAGATATCTCCTCCCATCTTATATTCTTCTCTAGTGCTGGGATTAAAGGTATGCACCACTACTATCTGGTTTATATGGCAAACTAGTGTGGCTACTGGGATTAAAGGTGTGTGCCACCATTGCCTGGTCTGTGTGGCTGACCAATGTGGCTGCTTTACTCTCTGATATTCAGGCAAGCTTTAGATATTAAAATACAAATGAAATATCATGAAAAAGCCATCTCTCCAGCCTAGAATTTCACTTTCTGTAAGTTGGAGCCTTTGGTAATAAGGAGAAATGGGGAAGACACAACATGGAGACAAGGACTGAAGCCTAGGTACTAGAAATTTCAAACCTCATGTTCCACACTCACTATAGATGAGTACAGAAGGTGGGAAGCCACCATGGAAGAAATTTATGGTACCTCAAGAATATGACTTTGGTCCATAATAACAAAACTAATAAATACCCTAAAAGTTTGCTATATATAAATCAGAAATTCCTTCAATAAATCAAGCCTTGTACTTAGCTCCTTCACAGTCAAAAAATTCAAAGAAAACACAATATACATAATCCAGACAATCTATGAATTTTCCATTTTTATGTGGTTTATTTTTCTTTATTCCTTTTAATCTATGGCTATCTGTAATCTGTCTCTTTAAAGACTCTACACTTTTTAAATTAATGCATTCACTTTATTTTATGACCCTCTGTACTCTTTTCCTTCTCTCTCCCAGGACTAAGTACACCCATCCAACACTGTGAACCATTTAGAGGTCGTTCATGTCTGAATCTGTCCCATTGTGAATCTGTAATTCTTTACTGTCCAGGACTACTTCTTAAAATGCTAAGCGCATCTTAAAAACTTAAGTTTTGCCATTAGTAGTAGTAATGTGGTAATACCTTTCTGTCTTCCAAGTCTAAAATTATGCTGCGCCATTATTATTTTAAATATGATAGAAAAAACTTGGTGTAGGGAGACTAATTTTCCAAATCCTACCCAGAGAGTAACTGCATCAGACAACAAACCATTTAACTTTTCTAACAAGCAGGCCACAACAAAAACAAGTCGTTTTTTCTACAGTTGGACATACAACAGAACCTGTAGTCAACTCTGCTGCTTTAATAGTACACTGTGCTCTAAACTCGGGTTTCTATTAATTCAGGGGAGGCATTGATGCCATTACAATAATTGTCCATAGCCTTCCACATAAAAACACCTCCTAACCAATGAATTTTACTCATCAAAGGGAACTTGTATGTGTCACTCTTTGGGCTATAGGTATAATTCCCATTTGGGAGTATGTTTTAATTTTATGTATACCCAGAAAAGTCATGTAACATTTGGTGCCCAAGTAGAGACCCAAGAGATTAATGGTAAGCCAGGACAGAATGTCAACAAGGATGATGCTAAAGTAGTCATCCTTCTCCAGTGTTGAGTCAGAGCATGCCTTCTAGATGTGTATGGCTTGGTATGAATATGGAGGATGCCATACAGCTAAATAGGAAGCATGGTGGACAGGACAAGTTCTTTCTCCTTTTTCCTCTCTCCTCTCCCAATATCCAAGTCCATTGGGCACAAGGAAAACTAACCATTTGCTACCCCTCCTTAGTTTTTCAGAGGTACAAAAGCCTTTTGTATCCTAATGCGTGGTTACAAGATGAATATGCAAAGATTTTTTTGTCCTCTGCATATTTTGTCAGCCTTTTCCCTTTTCTTGTTTGAAAGCAAACAAGAGATTGTTTTTTTTTAACCTAAATGTCCCTTGACCTAGGAATGGATGAGGAAAATGTGGTACATTTACACAATGCAGTACTACACAGTGGGGAAAAAATGACATCTTGAAATTTTCAGGCAAATGGATGGATCTAGAAAACATCATATTCAGCGAGCATCTAGCCTTATTTTTTATTTTTCTCGTTAATATATATATATATATATATATATATATATATATATATATATATCCTTCCTTTATCCCTTTAAACCCTCCCATATATCTCTCCTT
The DNA here is from genome assembly GCF_903992535.2 of Arvicola amphibius. NCBI lineage: Eukaryota > Metazoa > Chordata > Mammalia > Rodentia > Cricetidae > Arvicola > Arvicola amphibius. The sequence goes on along the minus strand of NC_052065.1, from coordinate 94,196,578 downwards.
GCTCTCTTTCAAATTCATGTCTAGTTTTCATTAATTGTTGTCATATATGTATTATAAATGCATAAATACATAAATATACCATGCTGTCAGTACAATTACTGCTTCTATGACTATGTAGTCAAAGACGTTTGATATTGGATAAACTACTGGGATGTCCTTTCCTGGTGAAGACTATTTGTCCCTCTCTCAGCCTTCCTTAGTTGTCACAAGTTCTTCTTGTGGGATTGGAGCTTCCTGAACTTTCCTCTCTAGGTCATCTCACTACGACTGTTGTTGTCCTTGTTCAGCTTATGTTTAGGTTGATAAGCTAATATTAAAATTGAATCGTAATAAAGAATGGACTCTTAATTCAGCTGGAAGAACACAGAAGCCTATGCCCCTTCTCTGTCCTATGTTCTGGTTCTTTTACTACATAACTTCTATGACAAAAAAAACTAAGAATTTTTAATTTCTATGTTTGTAAACTGTGAGTTTAACAGTTCATCCTTCTGTTGTAGGGTACCCACAAGAGAAGGCTGTACAGACAGGGTCAAAGCCAATAGAAATTATTTGCTGGCCAGTGACAACATTGGGTGTTTGAGATCCCAGTGTAGCCTTGAGTCTGCCAATGTTAGCTTTTAAGTATATATCTATATATACTTGTCTATATCCTGGCTTGGTGTACCCCAGTTAATAAGAACAATTAACTAAAAGGAGAACCGCAGTGACCAAAAACCAATGTTAGTTCATGTAGAGACTTTCCCAGAAATGTGGGCTTGGATGGATTAGTTCTTTGTTTTCATTTTGGCAGGTGGTACTGTCTATGTGCTGAATTTTATAGCCTGAATGGTACTTTCATCATGGGAGTCGGCCATGCTAAGGCCTGCCAGCCTTGTAAGGTCTGGGGCACCTTTCTCTCTGTTTTCTTTGTAGACATATTTACTCAAAAGAAAAAAAAAACACTTTTGCAGGAATTTGTGGTATTTCACTGTTAAGATAAATGTAAAAGAAAGTGACTTTTGAACAGCATGAAATTAAACAAGAATGTGTTCGTTTCCTTCATAAGTAATTTGCAAGCTATAAGTTTTATCTGGGGGAGTAGGACTAAAAGCTTTGGATGGTTTTTTGATTTTAGACAAAACTGAAATTTAAAGATTAATTCTAATCTGAAAAGGATAGCTGCTTGAAGGCCCTAAGCAGGAAAATTTAGCCTCCTGCCTATATTGTACAGTAATCTGAGCATATTTGCCTGCCTGTCTGCTTTGCATTTTGGGGTACCCTTGGTGTAAAATAACCCCCAACTTATTTTTTTATTTTGTTTTGTCTTTTTTTTTGAGACAGGGTTTCTCTGTGTAACAGTCCTAACTGTCGTGGCACTTGCTCTATAGACACGCTGGCCTCGAACTCAGTGAGATCTGCCTGACTCTGCTTTCTAAGTACTGGGATTAAAGGCAAGCACCATCACAGTTTAGTGACCCCAGGAAGTCCACCCTCCTTTGTGACTCAGTTTGGACTCTCTACATCAGCATCATGTGTAGGGGGAGTGTGCCACATTTCAATGAGTCTTTCAAAGCCTTTCCTGATGGTATCCCCTCTTCCTGGCTGCTTAATGGTATGGTCCACGGACGCCCTAGATTGTGGATCCTGAAGGAGTTTCAGTAATAGGAGCAGCCATCTCGGGGACCGCAGTCAAACACCAAGGACCAGAAAGCGTCAAGAAACCAGGTAAGATTTGTGTGCGAATGTTCCCTGTTGTCCAAGTTTAGGATACCAAATTTCTAGGTGTACCTGAAATGATAGTTCAAGAGGAAGAATCTTTTTCCGGTTCGGTTGGTAAGGTGTTTTGTCTTTCCTTCTAGTGAGTCCATTTCACTTTTGCTTGTTTAACGCTAATCTTTAATTTTCTTAAAGGAACTTCCACTAGTCGCAAGTTGTTCGTTCTTAAGGTATGTTTCAGAACCCTGGGTCTTTCTCTTGAAGGTTCTAGAAGCACTTTCCCCCATGACATTTTAGTCACGAAGGCCCAGGACAGCAGTTGAAGAACTCCTCTCACCTTGTCATCGAGGCAGACCCATGTTACATAAATTTCCCTCTTTTCCTTTCCATTCTAGATACCATCAATATGCCCAAGACCAAGAAAACCACATCCAAGAATGACTCCAGTGAGTCAGAAAATGAGATCCAAAAGCCTAAAGCACCAAGCAAGAACCATAAAGATAATAACAATTCAGAGGGCTCCTCTCCAGGTAGGTCGGTAATGAAAGCTATTATGGCAGGTTAAAAAGATCATGGAACCACCAGATGTGGTGGCACATGCCTTTAAGCTCAACACCAGGAAGGCAGAGGCCAGTGGAGCTCTGTGAGTTCGAGGCCAGCCTGGTCTACAAAGCCAGCTCCAGTCTTTAAAAATCTAACAAAAAAATCCATGGCCGAGGTGCCTTTAAGGGATATAGAGAAAAAGCCTTTTGCAATGAGTCATTTCTTCTACATTGCCCTGCCTGTCCTCTTTTGTATTCATTTCTTGTCTGAACTCTGGTTTTAGCTTTACATACAGGGATTAGGGCCTTGATTGGTAAGTGAAATTAAAATTAAATTTTATATACAAAGTATAGTTTTCTGTGTTTGAAGCCTCATTAGTGTTGGAATCACTTAAAGACAGGGGAAATATACAGCAGACACAACAGGGCAGTGGCCCTTATGAGGTCACGGTGATTGTGACACCATGCTCAGGATCAAGCTAGACAAACTCTTGGCACCGGTGGGGGAGGTAAAAACAAGATGATAGCTTTTGGGAGATGGAGAGCCAGGGTTTTTGGGTTTTTTTTTTGTTTTGTTTTGTTTTGTTTTGTCTCTGGTAGGTCAGCCACTCTCCAGTTATCAGTAGCTCTATTGATTCGTGAACAGATTTTCCAGCTTTTAGCATATTCAATTTGTATTTTCAGTATCTTATAATACTCATTTGCGAGATCTTACACATAACTAGGCAAGGCATTTTTCTGACTACTTTGATGGGATTACATTCATGAGTTCGTTCTCTCCAAATTCATTAGTGATACCTAGAAAAACTGCTGGTTTTTACAAAAAAATTTAGGACAGTTTCATACATGTATAAAATATAAGGTTTTATGCATAATTTCATACGTGGATACAGTGTATCTTATCAGATTAACTTATTCTTTTCTTGTCCCCCTCCTTGTGTTCATCCATATCTTCCATTCAACTAGTTCCCCTCCTGCTTTCATGTTCACTTTTATGACTACATAAATTTAAATAGAGCTGTTTGAATGACGATAGGTGGGGATATTTAGCTATATTTGGGTGGATATTAACAGTGGCTTACAGCACTGTGGAAAAGAAGTACCCCTCCCCTGGCAGCCAGATTGGAGTGGAAGCTTATGAGTTCCTCCGCCATCTACCAAGGGAACTTGATGGGCTTGATTTTGTGTGGATATTGTGCAGGTAAGTACTGTGGGTTCATGGTTGCAATGCCCATAACATATCCAGAAGATAGTATTTCAGAGTACCCCTCCCAATCTCTGACTCTTCATTTTTTCCACATCCACTTCTCTGGTCCTTGGAGGGGGTGATAAAGATGCTCCATTTAATGCTGAGCATGCAATTCTCACTTACTCTCTGCCTTTGGAACAGTTGAGTTTCTGTGTTACCTGCCATTCCCTGTAGAAATACGCTTCTCTGACAGATGCTTAGAGAAGCACTTATGTTGGGTATAAGCACAAATATTTAGAAGTCAAATTGACAGTATCCATTTAGCAAAATAACTGTAGCAGATATTCCACTGGGCATGTGTCTTCCCTAACTGTGGGCTTTTGACCAGGTTTAAAATCCCAGGCATGAGTTCTGTCCTATGGAACAGGCCCCAATTCCAATCACAAAGCAATTGATTTGCCCCATAACAGCCATGTTATTGTTGTACCATAGGAAGTATCTTGATTGTTAGGTTAGATATTTGTTCTTGTTTGAGTACAAAATATCTGGCATAGGTTCTCATATTTGGACACTTGACCCTCCCCTCTCCCCTGCTGTTGCTGCTGTTTGGGAACCTTTAGTGGGAGTCTTAATCAACGAAGTGAATTGCTGAGGGAAGGCCTTGAAGTATAGCATGGCCCCTGTCTTACTTAGGGTTTTCATTGCTATGAAGAGACATCATGACCACAGCAACTCTTATAAAGGAAACATTTAGTTGGGATGACTCGCTTACACTTTCAGAGGTTCCGTCTACTGCCACTACAATAGGGAGCATGGCAGTTGAATGGGGCTGGAGCTGAGAGTCCTACATCTTGATTCAGAGGCAGCAAGAAGTCAGACTAAGTGAAGCTTGAGAAAAAGACTTCAAAGCCTGCCCCCCATAGTGACACACTTCCTCCAACAAAGCCACACCTCCTTCCTAATAGTGCCACTCCCTTTAGGATCATTTTCTTTCAAACCACTACAGCCCTGTTTTCTGTTCACTTCTTTTCCTCCTTGCTGCCATATTTTCCACCACAATGAATTATATCGCCCTGGAAGTCTAAGCCACAATAAAGCCCTTTCTCCCTTAAGTTGCCATTGTCAGGGTACTTCATTGCAGCAACTAAGATGGTATTAGATCATAGAGGGTTCTCAGCAGGGATAGCCACTGAGAATTTCCTTTTCTCTGCCTGTATAGCACATCCTGGCACTATTAACATTAACCAGAAAGGAGGAAGATTCTAGTTGGCCAGTCTCTGGAAGAGAAATAAGTGGGACCTGCCTGGTAGGACACAGAGGCACAAGGTCTCAGAAGGCATGGTGGGGAGTTGAATAGCCTCTGTAGAAGGAAGAAATTGGGAGGCTAACATGGTGCCAATTTGTGATATGCTGGGATACCTGTTGGGAAAAAAGGAGTGATCAGCAGGAACTGGAGAGGAAAAAGGTAATTGGGGATGAATATGATCACAATGAATTATGAGATTATTCAGAAAAAATGAAAAATATTAAAATCCTGATTCCTTCAGTGGCCTACTATTCAGTTAAGACTATTTTTCAGTTTCCAAGTGTTTGTCTAATTTCTGTTGGTGCTGATTTCTGTTTTATGTCAATATACTCTGACAATATATAAGAAATTACTTTGATTCTCTTTTTCAATTTTTTATATTAGAACTTTTAATTAATAAATTATTAGTATCATTAAATTTGTTGTTTGAAAACTTTACCCTCATACCCCTACCTTTCCATCTCCTTACTACCGGTCTACTCCCCTACGTCTCTAAAAAGATTTTTCAATATTATGCTTATTTGATTTATTTTGTGACCCATGGAGCTTAACCAGGGCCATCTGTATAACCACAGGTGTGGAACACCATCTCTTGGAATTGATGGGCTCTGCAGTGGGTACAAAAGTGAAGACAACAACTCTCCCTTTAACAGAATCTATCTGTAGCTAAATTGGTCATCAGTAGAAGATAGGGCCACATTAATCACCATCTGCTTTTTATGACAGGTTCTTTACAGAACTAGTCTTGTTCCAGCCCAGTTCTGCTAGTCTTCTTGTGGTATTTTGAATGAGAATGCACGCCATAGAGCCATGGAATGTTTAGTCACCAGGGACTTTAACTATTTGGGAAGGATTAGGAGGCGTGGCCTTGTTGGAGTAGATGTGACCTTTTTGGAGGAGATGTGTTCCTGGGAGCAGGCTTTGGGGTTTCAAAAGCTTATTCCAGTCTCTCTCTCTCTCTCTCTCTCTCTCTCTCTCTCTCTCTCTCTCTCTCTCTCTCTCTCTCTCTCTCTCTCTCTCTCTCTCTGTGTGTGTGTGTGTGTGTATGTGTATGTCTCTCTCTTTCTATCGATCAGGATGTAAATCTCCCAGCTATTGCTCCAGCATCATGCCTGTCTACTTCCAGCCATGAACATCATGGACTAATAACCCTCTAAAACTATAAACAAGCCCCAAACTAAATGCTTTATTATAAGAGTTGCTTTGATTGTGTTGTCTCTTCACAGCAATAGATCAGGAACTAAGGCACCTAGTTACTGTGAGTTCCTATTTGCAATGACTATATCAAATTTGAGGATGATATTCAAAGCTCTCACCCTATCTTTAGTTCTTACACATTTCCTTGCTTCTCTTCCTCAATGGTCTCTGAGCCTTAGAGGGTGTGATATATATGTCTTGTTTAAGACTGAGTCCTCAACTGTCATTTATTCTCAGTGTCTTGGGTAGCCATGGATCTCTACATTCATCACCATTAACTGTAGTATTTTTAAGGTTTGCTTTATCCCTATTGTGATCAATTTTAGAGATTTTGTTTGTTTATTCTCTGTCGGTTGCCTGGAATATTATGCAGATGTATATCAAATCCAATCGATGTGTTTTATTATGTCCAATTTTCTACTACACACCTTCTTAGTATGATTTTATCTATGTGTATAGTTTGTTCTCTAATAGCAAATTTGTGTGGCCTCTTCTTTTGATGACTATTGTGCTTTTCTTTCAGCGAGCCAGCCAGTAGACCTTTCTACTGAAGATAGAAAGTCAGATAACGAAGTTTCCAAATTGAGTGTTGCACATGAAATCGCTGTAAACCAAGATTTAGTGGTAAAAGAGAATGATTTTTCTGAAAGCAGGTAAATATTCTTATTTATTTACTCATCTCGGCATGGTTACATAGGTTAGATTATTTTTGTCATGTTTGATTTTTTTCTATTAAAACATGCAGTGCTTGATTAAGTCTGTCTCAAATAGCATCAAATGGAACAGGAGGATAATCCATATCATTATCTAATTTAAAAAGCATTCTGCCAGGTGGCAGCGCATACCTTTAATCTTAGCACTTGGAAGGCAGAGACATGTCATTCTCTGAGTTTGAGATTTTGTAGACCAGCCTGGTCTACAAAAAGAGATCCAGGACAGCCATGATTGCACAGAGAAACACTTTCTTGAAAAAAAAAAGAAAAGGAAAAAATCTAGTAGTGGGGATGAAGAGATGGCCCAGTAGCTAGGACCAGTTACTGCCCAAACATGAGGACCTAAATTCAAATCCCCAGAACCCATGTGAAAAGTATGGCATGGTGTTGTGCACTCATGCCCTGTATCCCAAGCAATATGTAGGGCAGAAACAAATGGATCTTTAGGCCTTGCTAGCTGCCACCCTGGCTTCAGGTTCATTAAGAGGCTATCTCAGGGAAATAAGGTGCAGAGTGACAGAATAAGGCATCTAATATCCTTCTCCAGCCTCTATATGTGAATCCTCAAAGGAGCCCCTAGACTGTACACACACATCACAGTTGCACATAAACAGACACACAAAGTGTCAGAATATCAAATTATATCTAAAGACCAAATAAATCAATGTAATTGTCAGAATGTTAATTCTTGGTTTTTAGTAAAGAATTTCAGATTCTTGCAGATAGACTTGGAGGTTATAGCTGCTAGAAGCTCCTCTTAATTTTCTGCAAATTCAGTGGATGCATGTAGTGGCATTTCATTTGCATTTTAATAAATGAAGCTTGCCTGAAGATCAGAGAGCAAAACAACCCCACTTGTCAGCCTTTCGGACTAGGTAGTGGTGACACACACCTTTAATCCCAGTAGTCACACTAGTTGCCATAGAAACCAGCACTAGAGAGGATTATAAAATGAGAGGAGACAGCTCTCAGGGATAGTCTCATTCTGAGATTCCTGGAGGCAGGATCGCCATTTTGGACTGAGAGGTTGAAGTAAGTACAGTCAGTGACTGGCTGCTTTGCTTTTCTGACTTTTATGTTGAACCCCAATTTCTCTCTCTGAGTTTTTATTAATTGTACATCAGATAAACAATGTTTCAATTTTGATTTCATTTTCTTTGTATGGTTGTTTTGTCTCCATATATCTCTGTGCACCACATGTGTGCAGTGCCCAAGAAGACTAGAGAGAAGGGTGATGGATACCTTAGGGCTGCAGTTACAGACAGTTGTGAGCCACCATGTGATTCCTGGGACTCAAACCCTGGCACTGGAGATGAGCAACGAATGCACTTAACTCCTGAGCCATCTCTCTGACCCGACAAATAACTTTTCTAGTAATGATATTGTCATGAGTAAGAAATTTCAGAGCATTTATATTTTATGATTTAATAAAAGAAGAGTCTTCATAATTACATTGATATTAATATATAAATGCATAAATGAGCCATTCAGTAAGTATAGATTGAATGCCTTTAATGGATCATTAGCCATTAAATGTGGGCTGGAAAATGAAAGGTGCTCACCGTTGGCCCTGATAATCTATTTGGTCCCTGGAACTCACATGGGGGAAGGAGAGAACCATCTCGTACAATTTAATCTCTTACCTTCACACAGATTCTGTGACACTTTGTATGGGGTACATGTGCATGCTCATTTGTGTGTATGCATACACATACACATACACATACACACACAGTGTAAGTAGAAAGAGTTAAAAGAATTCATTTTTGCCATAAATGTTACTTTATAGCTTTTTAAACTTCTCATCTTGAATGCCTCTATTATTTTGACACTTTAGGGATTCTGTGACTAAAGCACCATGCTCTATCTTGGTTCTTGGGATTTCTCATGAATCTTGGATTTATTCTGTTTGTTGCTCATAGTGAAACATGCTAAATACACCTTCCATGAATGGAGTTTTTACCAAAACACGTGTAATCTAGAATTTTCTGCATTCAGTTCATAGTCCCTGGAATTTGAGTTCTATTTATTTCCTGGATTTACATTCCAGTAATTAATGGAAGCAACATTGCCATTCATTCATTTACCAAGCATTTATTGAGTGTAGTTCCTAGGTGGAAAGTAGAGCGCTGATTGCTGAGGACACACAGGTAGAACAGATAACCCAAGAGCTAGTGTGTAGAGGATGCATCTGTCTTAGCTAATGAATGGAGTTCTTTGTTAATATGCAGTTGCCCGGGTGACTATTGGGGAAGACTGTCTTGAAATCATAAAATTTGAGTTGACTCCCACGAGGATGAATAGGTACATTTTAGCTGATCGTTCTGTGAAAAGCACTCCAAAGATGTCTCTTCAAAGGCATAGAGGTAGAAAATAACTACTGCTCACTCTAAACAGATTATTGTTGCTTCAGTGTAAGGTGTTGGGAGAAGGAAGGACTCAGTGTTAGGGAGAGCTGACAGAGTAGCAGCAGGTTGAGTCACTGAGATTATATAACTGGAGTGTGTTATGGAGCTCTTGAAAGACATTAGATGAACAAGACATGATGAGTGGATTTGAATCTTGGGAAAAACCATTGATTTTAACAAGGATGTGTCACATTCTGGGAGAAGATGTTCACTTTATAGACCCTTGTAAATGGACAGATGTGAGATGATGTTTGGCTAGGATGGATTCCAGACACACTTAAGATTTAAGTCTGAATCAAATTACGGTTCTTCTGAAGGGAGAGGTAGAGGGGGAGAAAGGAGAGAAGAACAGGGTTTTTTTTGTGTGTGTGTGAGAGAGGGGGGGGGAGGGAGAGAGGGAGAGAAGAGAGAGAAAGAAGACAGAGGAGAGAAAGAAGAAAGAAGACAGAGAGAGAAGGGGAAAGAGTATTGTTGAGAGTGGAAGACAGAGACAGAGAGACACAAGGAGATTCTGGAAGGGGGGGAAAGGAGGGAGAGAGGGAAGGAGGGAAGGAGTGGGGTATGTGTGGGGAGACAGAGACTGACTTGCACTCTGGTATCTTTCTGTGATAACCTGTGATTTTCTGTGGTTTTATTTTTTAAATCTGACACCAACTGAAGTTTATTAGGCACTTCTCAAATCTGAACGTAGCTCCTCTCTGGCCTATCTGTTGAATGGTTTATCATGATTTCAAATGTCTTTGAGGGATTGTGATCCTGTATCAAGTTTCGAGGTAAAGATTATTTTACACATTTCACTTTCTCAGTAGTCTGGAAAGCAATTTCGTGGAGACCATGTACAATGCATTTTGGGACCACTTGAAAGATCAGCTGTCAAAGACTCCTCCTGACTTTTCTTGCGCTCTTGAACTTATAAGCAACATCAAACAGGTAAGTAGACACCCCTCTCTCTGTTGATGCAAAGTTTCCAGACCTTAGACCTTGGATTATTAATATTATTAATGTTCTAAGTAGCGTACTTTATGAATGCATATGGGATGAATTAACTCCAATTTTATTTGTATAAGACATAGCTTGAGGGTTAGGGTATTTCTTACTTTAATAACATAATGTATCAGTCAATAAAACATATTTTCACTCAACTTCCACTAAGTTTTAAGTGTTCCAGAAGCACAGAAAATAATGCAAGCTCTTTTCCACAAGGAATTTACATTCCGAGTCAAAAAGTTATTCCAAGTGAATTTTGAAAATTACCATGCTTATTTCACTCTTGCTCTTTGGAGCAAAATAATCTAAAAATGCTCTTAACTTCTGCTCAGAATGTGTTATCATTTTGTGGAGGTGCATATGTTGTAACCTGTTGCAACTATCCTTGCTGCCCTACTCATTTTTATTTATCTTTTTATGTCCATTCTGCTTTAAGAATAATCACTACTGCTATAAATGGTATCTGTGAAGCCTAGAATTATAATTGTCCCCCACACAGACACAAATAACTGTCTGCGAAATTTGACCCTGAGAAGACAAAGTCTGACACGCTTTTAGCCTGGGTGTAAGTTTAGGAGTCTAAGCAGAATATGGATGGCTCTTTTGATTTTCTTTTGTGGCAGATTTTGGTGTCGCTGCTATTTCCACGCCAGAACCGTTTAAGAAGTGAGATTGAAGAAGCATTGGACATCGATCTCCTAAAGCGAGAAACAGAGCACGGGTCTCTGAATGTCCCTCATCTCTCGAGCTATATTCTCAACTTGATGGCCCTCCTTTGCGCACCGGTTCGGGATGAAGCTGTACAGAACCTAGGGAGCATAAAAGATCCAGTAGAGTTGCTGAGGCAAGAATCTAGTCATGTTGTTTTATCTGTTTTTTTGTTGTTAATAACGTGCTACCACAGCATGGATTAACAATAAAGAAAAAAAATATTTTGGCTCCCATCTTAGAAGTTTAAAGTTGAGGGGCTGTGTCCAGTGAAAGCGTTCTTGCTGACGGAGTCTCGAGGTGGTACAGGGCACCCCATGATGAAAGAAAGAGCCTGTGTGGGTGTGTCTAGTTTTCAATCCCATGAGTTCTAGCCTGCCACTCTTGTGTAATCATGGTGACAGTCTAAAGGCTTCATCTATAAACTCTGTAGTTGGATTAAGTTTTTCACCCTCTTAGTATCTCACAGTTGGGTTTAAAGTTTACTAGTTTGGGATCAGCAAACCATTTTCAAACCATAGCACACGCTGCTCCTGAAATCTGCCTTACGTAACGTGAAAGAAAACTTTGAGCCAGATATTATTTATGATAGACCTCTGTTTTAATTGTTGTCCTCCTGTGTGGAAGACCTGATTAATATTTTTTCACTTTTTAATTTTCTACTTTTACTTTTTCATTTTTAATCAATTATTTATGTTTATTTTATTTTATATGCATAAACATTTGCCTGCCAAAATGTATGTATGTGCACCATGTAGTACTTGCTATGGCCAGAAGAGGATGTTGGATCCTCTGCAACTGGAGTATGGGTGTTTATAACCCACTATGTGACTACTAGGAATTAATCCAGCCTTCTGCAAGAGCAACAAGTGCCCTTAACAACTGAGAAATCTCTCCAGCTTCTCTTTCTCATTATCTGCTGACAGCTTCATACATATTATCCTTTATCATCCCTCTTCCAATCATATGCTGATCCCCTTCTTCCCAGTTAGTCTTCTTCTGACATGTGTGTCTGATTTCATGCAGGGTGTGTGAAGGTAGCTGCTACTGCCATGTGTTCATGATTGCAATGGATTTGTGAAATCCAGAAGACAGCAGCATTTCCTAGCACTCTTCCTCATCCTTCAGCTCTTAGAATCTTTCTGCTCTCTCTTCTGTAATGTCTGCTGGACCATGGAGGGCATGATATACATGTCCTATTCATGTCTGGGCACTAACAAGTCACTTATTCTTAGCACTTTGACCAGTCTTAACTGTTATGTGGTGTAAAAGCATCTTTTATGTCCCAAATTGAGACACACTGCTGACTTGCATCATTTTATTCCTTGTCCTTTTACAGTATCTCTGCTTTATCTTGATGCCATTTAAAATGGTTATTTGGATCCCATCTATTAAATGAAGTATAGTGCTAGTTCTATCGATTTCCACCCATCCCATCTCAAATGTCGTTCTGTTTCTCCCAGCCTAAACTCTGTGCTGAAATGGAAGTGAAGACTCTCAATGTTTCACAGCTAGAAGGACTAGAAGGAAAAAATGATTTATTTATGAGTTGGAAATTAATCACCCACATTGCGACCACTCATAGATAATTGTTAATGCCTTGGTGGTTTCCCTTTTTTCTCTGCCCTGTTCTGAACATAGCCAATAGCTACAGTGCAAAGAACTCTCGACTGGCTATTGAAAGGTGCCTGTTTTTAGCTCTGCTATTAATTTACCCCCTGGCCTTTGGTCCCTGGATGGTGCATTTTTTCTTTATCTGTTTTATAAAAAATGTTTTTTAAACAATATTGGAATAGTCTTGGTTGCCCCAACCTCCATAGTTTTACCGGCCCTATGATATATAAGAAATTGTTATGAATTCAAGTCTCTTATCTGCAGCTTTCTGTACTGGAGTCTTGGATGCTTCACTTCAGCTCCACTAGACATTGCCATATGTGTGGTACTCTTTGTCAACTCTACCTCTATGGCAGATTTCTGCCCAGGCTCCCAGAATGTCTCATTCATATATATATATATATATATATATATATATATATATATATATATATATATATATATATTTACATTCATATATTCTTATGCTTGTAAAATTATCCCCACAAGGGTACTGCTAAGGCTTACCATTGTCTTCTCCAGGCTTTTGATTGGTGTTACAGTCGAATCTAAGTTACACTTCAGCTTTTTTGCACTGGTGTGTTGTTTGTTGAGGGACAATATACAGAAATTCAGGGAGCAGAGTCTCTATGTATTATTGGGAAACAATTGTGACATTCTTTGGGTGTGTCTATAATCTTACACTAAACATCCTTACTTCCCTTGAAGATCTTTGAAGTTCATTGGAGATATTTCCCTTTGCCTTCATAAACAGCACACTACTTCCTTCGATCCATACTAATCACATTACAAAAAGAATCACTTGGTTGTAGTAGGAGGCCGCTTGTTTGTTTCTGGCTCCTCAGCCCTGAAATAACCACACAGAAACTGTATTAATTAAATCACTGCTTGGCCTATTAGTTCTAGCTTCTTATTGGCTAACTCTTACATCTTAATTTAACCCATTTCCATTATTTTATATTTTTCCACGAGGCTCATGGCCTACTGGCAAGGTTCCAGCTGGCAGTTCGCATCTTTCCCCTCCGGTAGCTTACATGGTATCTCTTTGACTCTGCCTACACTCTGCCTATATCTTTTCCAACCTGGCTATATTCTGTTAAGTCACTGGCCAAAAGCAAATGGCTCTTTAATCATTAACCAATAAAAGCAAACCACTTGGTTTCATTTGGTTTGTTCTTGATGGCTTTTTACTATTTACATTGCCAAGCTTTAATTTTCCAAGTTATTCAGCTCTCCTCACGTTTCAGTTATGATCCTCATCTCTGAATCATTGTTTCTTTCATGTATTTCTGTACATGATTTAAAGTAGCCTTGTAACTCCTTCAGTATTGTGCTGAGAAAGTTAATGTCCCTAATATCTCAGGCCATTGTTCTTATAACTTGCCTTCTCTAAAACACTTTGACTAGGGATACAATTAATTCAAGGTATTTGCTAGTTCATATCAAGGATGACTTTTACTCTACTTTACCATGAGATAAACCATTCTGGTTCCCAGTAAGACTCTTCATTTTCACTTGAAACTTCATTTATTCACCTTTACTATCTATTTCTACCAACATTTTGATCATGAATACTTTGGTAGTGTCCAAAAGTATCTGATATATTACAGATATGCTCCCTCACCTGAGTCATTCTTGATACCCTGTTCACATTAACAAATCTTTTTTATAGCCCGTTTCTCCAAGCTCTTTCAGATTCTACCCATTTCCCACATTTTCAGGTATTGTATAGATTAACAGTCCTAATTTTCAGTATTACTTATCTGTATTTCTGTATTTCTGTTGTTCTGTTAGCAAAGTACTCATGTTTCAGCAATTTCTAAAATGCATAGATTTATTTCTTAGGACTGAACATCTAATACGAAGTAACTGCATCTGGTAAGGACATTCTTCATGCATTATAACATGATGGAAACCATTATCTGGTCAAATAGAGCAACATTAAATTCTTAGCCTCACCTTCTTTTATAATTCAATCCACTTAGCCCTCATGACATAAATACCTCCCATTAGGTCCCTACTCAAAGCAATTAAATATTTTTTTTGAGTACATGTTCCAACATTAGCAGTCTGTGATTGAAGTAAGTACTTTACAGGCCTGTTCTTATTCTAAATACTTGGACTTTATTATTTCTTCCTTGAACTCCACTCCCAAACACTAGTTTCTGTTCAAACTTTAAATATTCTGTTTTTGTCTGTGACAGGGGCATCTTCCATGTTCTTAGCCTGATGAAAAAGGACATGATGAACTATACGATCAAGAACATTCAGCCATACTTGCAAGAACAGTCTGTCCAATGTGAACGAGCTAAATTCCAGGAACTCCTTGACAAGCAGCCCAGTATGTTTATAATTAAACTAGAGGGGGAAATTGGTCTTTGATTTTCCTTATCTTTTTTAACAGTGATTTTTTTTAACTTTTGAATAGAAAGTTTACTTCTTGGATCAGGAGTGAAGAAAAGCAGAATTTTCTAAGGCAGAAAGACCTATACAAATCATTTTAAAAATTAAGTTTGATCTTTGACAGTGTCATACATGTACACTGTACAATCTGATCACTTCCAACCCCAGCCTTTCTTAGGCTCTCCCACTCCCACAATTCCCCCTTTAAAGGGTCCCCTGTCCTGCTTTCCTGTCTTTTTGTTTTATGACCATCTGAGTTGGAAAATTATTCACATCATCCTGTGTGTATGGAACCATCCACTGGAGTAGGAACAGCTCACGTGGTGGTACATCACTGAATGACTCTCCCTCTCTCCGAAGCCACTTCCAGGTAGTTCCTGAAGGATGGCACAGACCCATGAGCCCCTTCCCTACCCATGACTGGGTTTTGACAGACACAGTCTTGTTCAGACTCAGGATGGCTTAACTGTCTCAGCTGCTTTAGATCATGATTGCAAAAGCCATGTCATGTCCAGAACATAACAATTCACTGCCCCCCTCTCTGTCGTCCCTCGTTTGTACTCTCTGCCTTCTATTCTATGGTGTTCCCTGAGCCTTGGAAGGGATGCAATGGATGTTCTGTTTAGAGCTGACTGTACAATAGTTACTTATTCTTAGCACTTTGTCCAGTCACAAGTCATTGCACAAATTGCTGTTTGCTGCAAAAAGAAGCATCTCTGATCAAGTCTGAGAACAACGCATGAGTATGGATATAAATATTGAGAGGTAGTTTGACAACGTTTCTAGTTAGAAAAATGAAGCAATAGACTCATTCCTAGGGACTATGAACTCTTCAGACATAGGTCTTTGCCAGGCTTACAAAGTCAGGCATGAACTCCCTCCAATGGAGTGGGTCCCTGATTCTATCAGAAAGTTATTGATTACCCCCATATTGGTCATGTTGGCTGTAGAAGGAGGCGGCGGGGCTGCGTCCCGCCACCCGGCTGCCAGCTAGCTTTACACCCAAAATAATTACACGGAAACTGTATTCTTTTAAATACTGCCTGGCCCATAGTTTCAGCCTCTTATTGGCTAATTCTCACATCTTCCTTTAACCCATATTTAGTAATCTGTGTACCTCCACGAGGTGTGGCTTACCAGGAGAGATCTTAACCTGTGTCCATCTCGGAGAGGAGAATCATGGAGACTCACTATGGCGACTGCCTGAAGCGTCTCCCCACTCCTGCTACCCAGCATTTTGTTCTGTCTACTCTGCCTACCTAATTTTCTATCTCTTAAAGGGCCAAGGCAGTATCTTTATTAAAAATGAAAGTATCACATAGACACTCCTCCATCAGTTGGCATTGCACTAGTTTGCAGATCATGTCTGAAATGTTCATATTGTGGGAAACAGGGTCTACAGGTTGGTGGTGTGTTCCTCACCCAATGCCTGCATGGCACCTTCTTATACTGTGAGAACGATTCTGGAAGGAAATACCCTGTTCCATTACAGCTTTTAAAATTGCTCTTTTCTTCACCAAGAGACTAGCTTGAAGTCTCTTAACTTTAAACTTTACAGTTTAAACATATTCTTCCCCTTCTCTTCCATAGATCTCCTTGATTGCACCATCAAATGGATGACTAGAGCTGCCACAGATATCACCAAACCACTGCCAAGCACATCTGTCTCACCGAGCTCCTCTTCTGGCATAAGTTTATTTTCATTTCCAACCACTGACCCAGACCCGCCTAGTCTTACGACAGTGTTATACCAAGGCTATCTAAACCTCGTTCTTAGGGACCATGGGAATGAAGAGTTCCCTGAGGTAGGAATGTGTGTCGAGTTATCTCGTTACCTCTTACTCAGAAGCACCACTGTGGCCCTCCTAACAGTCTGTTCTTTCTTGCCTAACCAGACTATGCTGATGGATAAGGCACGACTGCAGGCCATGAGGTCCAAATTACACCACTTGACAATTCTTGCATCTGTTTTACTTGTTGCAAGAAGTTTCTCTTGTGGTGTTTTATTCAGTTCACCAGAATTTGTGGAAAAACTGAAGAACATCACCAAGGAACTAACAAAGGAATTTAGCTCCAAGTATGTTTTATCAATCTTTCCATTTGCTTGTATGTGTGTGTATGCACATGTATGTACATGGTCATTTGTTTGTGCAAGGCTTTAACAAAAAAGTTTAGCTCCAAGTATGATTTATCGATCTTTCCATTTGTGTGTGTGTGTGTGTGTGTGTGTGTGTGTATACACATGTATGTACACAGTCATTTGTTTATGCAAGTGTGTGCACATGTCAAGGCGAGAGGTAAACTGCAGGGATTTTTCTCTTGTTTTCCACCTTAAATTTAAAACACGGTCTCTCATTGAACTTGAAGCTAACTAATTAGGCTAGGCTGGCTGGCCAGCAAGTTCCAGGGAGAAGCCTGTCTATGCCTCCATAGTGCTGTGATGACAGTCATACACCATCACATTTGGCTTTTTGTGTGAGTACTGTGGAACCAAGCTCAGGTTCTCATTTTTGTGTGGCAAGAATGTTTTCAAGTGAGCTTTCCAGCTCTTTCGTGTTTTTACAGTGCCATTTAGGCCATTGACAGGCAATGTAATATTCCATTATTCTTCACACAAAAGGCCCTCTGGGAACCAGAGCCAAAAAGATTGTTGGTATTTTAGGTTTGGCATAGAGAAGAATAACAATTTACTACCCAGAAGGAGGATAAAGTGGTTACTTTGTTAAAATATTCATTATTATCTTTTCTATCGGTGAGACACTATGTATTTCATCAGGGAACAATGGATTTTTGTAATTTATACCCTGAAATTGATCATTTAGTCATAAATATTGATTGCCAGTTCCATGCTTGCAGAGAGAAAGAGGAACTAGAAATGTAATTTTATTAGTTTACTTGCATTTTTGTAAAGTAGGAAAAAAAATACTATGTAAAAATATCTAAGAACAATATTCTAATGTTCAGGATGTAACCAAACCCTTGCCCAATATATATTGTTCCATTTAAAGTTGGCATATAGTACTGCGTGAATAATTTGGTACCTTAAAGATAATAACAAAACTCTTATATGTGCTCATTGATTCATGTTTTCGATTGATGGTGAGAGGGTCACAATTCTTCTTTGGTATGCCTACTTCTAGGATGGGGCATATTAGGGTTTGGCCCTTATATCTGGAAACCTCTATTTTCTTCATTCTCCAGGCCAGAAGAATCAATGCTCAGTGTCAGTGATCAGATATCTCAAGAAATCCATCAGGGGCTCAAGGACACTGGCCTCACTGTCCTGAGCAGTGAAAACAGGGCATCACTTGTAGGCCAACTTCGTAACATTGCCAAGAAGGAGAACTGCATTCGTACCATCATTGGTAAGAGTCCCGCAAGTGGTAAGAAATAGCAGTAATATAACAGGTAGAAGTTAAACTCTCTTTCTACAAAGCTATACCTTCCAATCCTTCTAATCCTGCCAAAAAGTTTCCCTCCTTGGTGACTAAGCATTCAAACATATAAGCCCATAGGGGTCATCTTATTCAAACCACCACATTCCACTCCCTGGCCCAGACAGGTTTATATAACCATATCATAATGCAAAAATAATCATTCAGTCCATCTTCAAAGTTCCCATAGCCTATCACAGTCTCAACGCTGTCTAAAAAACAGAGTTCAAATTTTCAGGGACTTGTGACAATCCCTTAACTGTAATTTTTTATAAAATTAAAATTAAAAACCACATACTTCCAACATATAATATCACAGAATATACATTAATACTCCAAAAGTGGGGAAAGGGAGTATAGTGAGGAAATACTGGTCCAAAGCAAATTCAAAACCCAGCAGGGAAAACTCCAAAGTTTTCATCTCCACATCTGATGTCAATGTACTTTTCAGAACTTCAACTCCTTTTAGTTTTGATGACTACAGTATGCTCTCTCTCTTGGGCTGGTTTCACATCCAATCTGCAGTCTTCCTTGGTAGGTATCCCATTACTTTGGCATCTCTAACATCACCCAGGCTTCATCTTCACTGCCTCACACAGTATCCTCTCTGGACCTCCATTCAGGGGATTTCCTGCTACACACCTGGCCTCAGTGGCTTTCCTTAGCTGGGAGGGAGATTCCAGAGCCCTTTTCTTGAAGCTTCCAAGTTCTGCAGCTTGCTGGAGCTGGAACAAGGTCCCCTCCTACAATTACATTTGCATCAGATTTCTGGTTTTGATGATTTTCTTCACTGCTTATTATTTCCTTTTATTCCTTTTCACAAATGGGAAGCTTAGCCGAGCAGGGCCTTACCCTGAGGTCACCACTCCCTTTATTCCATTGAGCATCAGGCTTTTCTTGAAATATTTTAGTTCAGTATTGACTTTAGCTTCATTATACTTCCTGATGTTCTTTTTTTCTCCCCAAACTATACATTTTATATTTTTTCATGATCAGTTTGCTCCTTTTCATTATAGAGCTGCACAAGAATGACCATTAATAACCACACAACAGAGTCAATACTAAGCTATCTTGAAATCTCTTCTGCCAATGACATTAATCCAAAACTTCATTTTATCTTCAGACAGATTTTTAGGACAAGGACAGAAAGAAGCCACATTTTTTAACCAAATATTTAACCAAAATATCACAGAATCATCTCTAGGCCACTTACTAATTATTATTCTTCTCTTATGAAACCTCTTGAGCTGGGCTATCATAGTGCAAATCGATAACATCTTCCACACTCTTACCAGTATGAGCCACTAAGACCTCTTAAAATGTTCAACTGCTTTATTTTTATGTCCTGACTGCATTTCCCCCTCCCTCCTCTCCTCTCAGATCCTCCTCGTTCTCCCCTCTGTCCCCCCATTTACTCCTCCTCCATCTCTGTTTAGGAAAGGGTAGGTCTCCCATGGATATTAACAAAACATGACATAGCAAGTTGCAGTAAGACTAAGCACCTTCTCATGCGCAAGGCAACCCAGTGTGAGGAAAAGTCCCAAAAACAGGCGGAAGAGTCAGAGACAGCTCTGCTCCCACTGTTAGGAGTCCCACAAGAAGACCAAGCTACACAACTATAACATACATACAGAGAATCTGGGTCAGTTCCACGCAGGCTCCCTGGCTGTTGGTTCAGTCTCTATGAGCCCCTGTGAGCTCAGGTTAGTTGATTCTGTGAGTTTTCTTGTGGTGTCCTTGACCCCTCTGGCTCCTACAATCCTTCCTCTCCTTCTGCAGGATTCCTGAAGTCTGCCTAATATTTGTCTGTGGGTTTGCATCTGTATCCATCAGTTACTGGATGAAGCCTCTCTGATGACAATTGGGCTAGGCACCAATCTCTGAGTATAGCAGAATATTGATAAGCATCATTACCATGACATTTTTTTCCTCCAGTCATGTTTGGTTCTATGCTAGGTCTCTGAGCTATCTAGCCTATAGATCCTGGTGCTCCAGGCAGTGTCAGGGGTGGGCTCCCTCTCATGACATGGGTTCAACTGCTTTCTTAATGCAAAGTCCCAAAGTCTATATTCTACCAACAAGCAGCATGGTTAGGCCTGACATAGCAATAACCCATTTCCTAGGACCAACTTGTGTTCTAGTCATTGTTCTACTGCTGTGCAGCAATACCATGACCAAAGGAACTCATATAAAAGAAAACATTTAATTGAGGCCTTCTTACAGTTTCAGAAGCTTAGTCCATTATCACCATGGCAGGAAACATGGCGGTAGGCAGGAGTGGTGCTGGGGAAGTAGCTGAGAGCTACATAATGATCTGTAAGCAGAGAGAGGCAGAGATTGAACATGGCATGGGCTTTTGAAACTTCAAAGCCCATCCCCAGTAACACACCTGCTCCAACAAGGCCACACCTCATAGTCCTTCTAACCCTTTAAATCAGTTCCACTTCCTTGTAACTAAGCATTCAAATATATGAGCCTATGGGGGGCCATTCTTATGCAAACCTCCACAGTGAAAAAAATGTAAAATTTTTGTGAGCAGACAGTGAATGTTGAATTTATTCTGAACCCCCCTTTCTACTTTTCATTTTGTTTTCTTTGACAGAACAACGGATACATTTGTTTCTTAAATGCTGTTTGATTCATGGAATGCGGGCATCTCTTCTAGACTTCCAAGGAGGACTTCTTTTCATTGAGCCAGAGTTGGCAGAACTAGGGTGGAAATTTGTCAATCTGATGCATTACAACCAGCATGTATTTGGTCCATACTATGCTGAGATCCTAAAAAATATCATCTCTCCACCAAATGCAGAAAAAAATGAAGAAAAACCTATCTGATAATGCTGGTCCCAAGTCCTGGCATGAGGAATCTGAAGAGAGGACTCATACTTACCGAATAACAACCAACAATTGCAAGGAGTCCTCTTTCCTCACTAACAGCCAGGATGCAACTGCAAGGGCCAACCACATAGACACCCAATGGCCCAATCCCCTTAATTAATAAATTCGTGAGCTGCAAGAAAACTTCAGTGTCTTTTATGTTGCAACTAAAGCTATCGCTCTTGCCCCTTTCTCCTATGAAAAAAAAACCACTGGGATCTCAGTTTCCCTGCAATGACTAAGAAGGTCAGTTCTTAGTATGGTAGCTTGGACAGGCATCAGGGAATGGCAATAATATTATTTTCTTCAGTTGAAAAAAGTTTCCTTGATTGGTACAAGAAATCTAAAAATTATCACCCAAGCAGCAGTGAAGGATTCCCTTTCCACCACAGATCTCACAAAGTTATAGAAATAAAACCACTGATGCACTTCCACAGCCTTTTAGACAGGCTCAGTGAAGAACTGTGACTGCCTTATCAGTGTCCCCATTCAGCTGGAAGAAGCACGATGGTTTATCAAACCAGTTCCATAATAGCAGTTATGGTTACCACTTCAAAAGGAAATAATGAGAATGGAAGACAGAAACTAACTAGGAAGTTTATGGGGAAAAAAAAACCTAAAAAAGAAGCAACCTGTTTTTTTTTTCCCCTAGACTAAAAGCCAGAGATGTTCTGGGCCTCTTAAAATGAGAATCGAAGACAGAAACTAACTAGGCAGTTTATGGAAAAAAAACCTAAAAAAGAAGCAATCTGGGGCTGGAGAGATGGCTCAGTGGTTAAGAGCATTGCCTGCTCTTCCAAAGGTCCTGAGTTCAATCCCCAGCAACCACATGGTGGCTCACAACCATCTGTAATGAGGTCTGGCGCCCTCTTCTGGCCTGCAGACATACACACAGACAAACTATTGTATACATAATAAATAAATAAATATTAAAAAAAAAAGAAGCAATCTGTTTTTTTTTTCTTCCCTAGACTAAAAGCCAGAGATGTTCTGGGCCTCTAAACAGCCTTGTCCTTGACAGAGTTGCCAGAAATGTTTAGGACCTCTGAACTCTCATCCGATTCCTTAATAATTCTGGACTATTCTAGTCATTGTTCTATCACTGTGAAGAGACACCGTGAGCAAGGCAATTCTTCAAAAAGCATTAAATTGGGGCTGGTTTACAGTTTTCAAGGTTTAGTCCTTTATCATCATGGTGGGAAGTGTGGCAGCAGGCGTGGAGGTGGAGTAGTAGCTGAGAGCTTTATATCCTGATCCACAGGTAGTAGACAAAGTGGGAGAAGAGATAGAGATACAGAGAGACACTGGGCCTAGTTTGACTTTTGAAACCTCAAAGCCTACTCCCAGAGGCAAGCTTCTTCCAACAAAGGCCACACAGCTTATTGCTGAATTCCTGGTGGCACTGAAAGACCTGGATAAAACCAGGTCTCCCCAAAGAAAGCCCTGGATAAATTCAGGTCCCCCCCCCAGCAGGGAGAAAATAGCCAAAAATCTAAGCAGGGAGAGAAAAATCAGGAATCTAGGATTAGCCGATTCAGTGACTATGTTTCAGGAACTAGCTGAAGATAAAGTTAGATTGTAATTTTGAGAATAATCTTGAGAAAGGAACTAGCTGATTATGACTTTGGGAGTGGTCGTGAGAGGCAGGGAGTTGCCCCCTTGTGATCATCACTGGTATTCTCGGAATTTTTTACACCCTCCCTGCCCCTTTCAGATCACTGGGCAATGGTTTCTTCCCTTAAAAGCCCCTTCTCTGGGTCCCTCATGGTCGAACTCTTCCCCTGCGTGGGTTATGAGTCTCGGTCTCATCTCATGATTAAACCTCGTGTGATTGCAGCAAGGACAGTCTTTCGTGAGTTACTGGGGGGGGGGGGTCGTGTTATCCCGAGATTTGAGTGGGAGTCTCCTCACACTGGGGGTCTTTCAGCACATCAACTGGGGCCTAAGTATACAAATATATGCACTTATGAGTGTCATTGTCATTCAAACTTCCACATATGGCTACCTTTTCAGAACGGTGAATCTTAGACTAACAATAAAGAACTATTAAGGGAAGACTTGTGGTCAAGGAAATAGAATCGCTAACTTGGATAGAGACTAACATTGCAGTTTGTTTGGCTAAGGGACTAACCCGAGGAATACAGGTTCACTTTCAGCCTTGTTACAGAGATTGTATAGGACCCAGTCGTGACAAGTTCAATATAGGCCTGAGTCTCAGCAGTTTACCCTGAGGCAATACCTTGTCCTGGAAAAAGACCACAAACTGAGTCTACCCAGGAACTACCCGGGAACAGACCGTCCAAAGGAAATTCCTAACATTCCAACCATTGTAGATAGGATCACCTGCCAGCACACACCCATCACTTTTCACCAGGACACCCCTAGACTAATGTCAGCCAATCTGGGGTCCCAAACCTTAGAAATCCCTCACCTCCACCTTTGCTACTATAACTACAAAAACCCAACTCTGAGCTAGGGGCACTCCAATCACTTCAATACATTAGACACATGGAGAGACCAAGTCTGCAAGCTTGTGTAAGAATAAAGGCTCTTTGCTTTTACATACAGGACTTGGTCTTCTGGTTAGTTTGGGGGGATTCCATGATCTGGGCATAACAATTGGAGGAATAATTAGTCCTTTAATGAGAAAATGTGATTTCCCTTTCAAGTATCACCTGTAGCATAGTAATTGCCAGTAGTTAAGAACGGAGAGTAAAATGTACTTCTAAAGGGGTTGCTAATTTTTGGTAGTTTAACATACATTCTGTTTGATATAGGTACCCACAAATAGGCTAAAACATTATAAAACTAACTGTATGCAAGCATATCCAGATAAAACTGGAAATGTCTAAACTCAGATCCATATCTATCATTGGTAGCTACATTCTGGTTATTATATAATAATTTTGCAATAAGTTATCATTTTTGAAAATTGGGCGAAGCACCCATTGGATTTCTATGTAATGCTTCTTATAGCTGCATGTGAATTTACAATTATTTTTCAATTAAAACAAATATTTTTAAAGACAAGAAAGGAAAAATCCCATTCATTCTGAATCTTTGGTGCATTCCCCCTGCCCCGCCCCCACGGGAAGAAACTCCTAATTTATAGTTATAGTCCACATGAGAAAGTTACTTACCACCACAAGGCAAAATAAAAGTATTGTTTAAAGCTGATGACCAAGAGCAGGCTCCTGCCACAAGGAACTCTTGGTCCTAAGCAAAGCACTGTAGGGTTTATAAAGACACAAACCAAATTGCATCTTACTAGAGGCAAGAAGAGGGTCAAAACTTTCAATGGTTTTTAGCTTAGTTGACTAAAAGAATTTGTTTTATACTGTAAAATGATGGACCTCTTGAAGCTGCAGATGCACACTTAGGCAATTTATTATCATTTATCAAAATTACAGAGAACCTAAGACACAATTTTGAAGCAGAAAAGTAGGCTTCTGTTTACTTTTCTGTGTATGTTGCTACTTGATGGTGATCATGTTTTTGCTGTTGTTGTTGCTTGAAATTTGGATCTCCCACATACTAGGCAGCCTATTTCCCAGACTTGGACATACCCAAGTATTTTCAATTTATTTTTTTTTTAAAAATTAAGGTTTTGATTAATTTTATCCAGGCTGGCCTAGAGGTAACTCTGCGCTCCAAACAGGTCTTAAACTTACAATCCTCTTTGCTTGGTCTCCCAAGTACTTGGCATATTATGAACCTATTTTACCAAGTCAGAATACACCAAATATTTTGGGTTGAGAAGGACAAGATCTCTGATATTGTTATACAATAATTTGTTCACTTTTGTCTCCAAAAAGTAAACCAAAAACAAAAGTGAACAAATTATGTAGCCTTAGCTGGCCTGAAACTCACTATGTAGACCAGGCTGGCCTCAGACTCATGGAGATCTGACTGCCTTTGCCTCCTGACTGCTGGGGTTAAAGTCAAGTACTACCATACCTGACTATACATTTATTCAAATTGAAAAAGAAAGTCAGATTTCATACTGCAAAAAGTGGCCCTAGAATCGAGGACATGACTCAATAATTAAGGTGTTTGCCTCATAAGCTTGAGGTGGGAGTTCAGATCCCCATCATCCATTAAATGCTGGCTGGACATACCAGGCTGCCTGTAGTTCCAGCTTCCCTGGAGCAACAAGCTCTGGCTTTGATTGATATACTCAGCTTCAATAAATAAGGTGGAATTCTGTTGGACAATGACCTCAGGCCTCCACTTACACACATACAAGCTCATATGCAACCACACATATGTGAACCCACATATATTCAAAAATATACATACAGGCATGGATACTCTATACACATACAAAAATGGAAAAACAAAAAATGGATAGTTTAACCATATTTGCCATTTTTCACAAGGACTAGTTTTCTAAAAAAAAGTAATCCATTGACAATTTGCCATTGACCTATATTTATTTAGCAAGATATAAAAAATCCATAATGAAGTCACAATAAAATATGTGGCACATGATATTGTCCTTGGCAAAAAAAGAAAAAAAAGATGTCAGATGGCTATTTTCCAAAATCGTTTTGAGGGTCTAGAGAAATGGCTCAGCAGGTAAGAACACTTGTTGCTCTTGCACAGGACCTGGGTTGGAGTCTCACCATTCACCTGCTAACTTACAGGCTTCTGTATCTCCAACCCCAGAGGCTTTATCACCCTTTTCTGGTCTCCTTGGCTGCTGTGTGCATGTGGTACACAGACATATATGCAGGTAGAACACCCACACACATAAAATTAGACGCTTAATAAAATTAAATAAATTATTTTGAGAGCCATGGGAACAAGGAAAATATTATCAAAAGCCCCTGGTTAATTCTTCAAGGGTAGCTTTGTTCCTTTTTTAAATGTAGTTTTTACTGGAATGTAGTAGTTGAACTTAGCAATGGGTTGCACAGAGACATTTTCATATTTCATATAATTTAACCACATTAATTCCTCCAAATTTACACCTTTCTTCTTACCCCTCCAACTTTGCTTCTCTACAAGAGTCTCACTTGTACTTATGTGTCTATGCTTTTACGTATCTCTATAAAACTTAGGATCCATAAATAATGGAAACACAAGATATTTGTCTTATGGTTGAGTCTGACTTTTTAAGATGATTATATCATTTTTCTACAAGGGCCATGATTTCACTCTTTTTTTTCCTCATTTTTTTATTAAAAATTTCCATCTCCTCCCATCCTCCTTCCCCTTCCCTCCCCTCCCCTCTACCCATATCCCCACTCCCTCCCTCTCCAGGCCAAAGAGCCATTCTGAGGTTCCCTACACTATGTTAAGTCCAAGGTCCTCCCATATCCCCCCAGGTCCAGGAAGGTGAGCATCCAAACTGACAAGGCTCACACAGAGCCCGCCCATGCCATAGAATCCAAGCCCATCGCCATTGTCCTTGGCTTCTCAGTCCACCTCCACCGTCAGCCACATTCAGAGAGTCCGGTTTGGTCCCCTGTTCCATCAGTCCCATTCCAACTGGTCTTGGTGGTCTCCCGTTAGTTCTGTCCCAAAATCGTCTCAGTGGGTGAACGAAAATCACTGAGGCTTATATTAATTATAAATGCTCACCTGATAGCTCAGGAAGTCAAGTAAGCCATAATCCGCAAAGCGGCTAGCGATGGCAGTCACAGAAGGAGACCGTACAGGGAGGCTTTTCAGGAAAACACCAGTGATTACAACTACAGCTGGATAGTCAGTGATAGAAGACGAAAAAGGAGGCATTGGGGCAAGAGAAAAATTCCAAATACCCTCTCAACCAAGCCCTAAAGTAGATAGATAATTGGGATGCATTAATGTGTGGTAGGCACAGATTTCAAGCTGCCTGAAATTTTAATCTTTTGTTTCATGAACGATGGGCAATGAAATAACAAGTAGGAAGTGAATAAAGGGTACTGTGTTCAACTGGATGGTACGAAGAAAAAGAAAAAAAATACAATCAGTATTGTGGAATAAAAGTTGAACAATAAATGATTAGGGCTTTGTCCACTAAGTTTGACACTAGCCATAGATTTATATATTTATTTGCTGGTAACTAACACTTTTCATAACCTAACACTAGCCCTAACCCTAGCTCTAACCATAACCCTACCCCTAGCCCCTACCCTAATCCCTAATCCCCAATCCGTGAAGCAGGAGAGTGAGCACATAATCTAAGCCTGCTGGTACTGCAGCCTGGTTATTGGTCTCGAGGTGCAGTGGAAGTTAGGAGCCTCGTGGTAGAGCCTATAGTGGAAGGGTTCGAGACAAGTCAGCTGACCCTGCAAAGCCAATCAGAATAGTGCAGCGGCTGCTTTAAATAGGAGAAGGAACCGTTGAGGGGAAGCCGCCACCAAAGACTATGGCGGCGTGTCCACCACCGGGAACTCCTCTCCAGAAATGAGCGGCTGCCACTGCTGAGGGAGTGGATAAGTCAAGAAAACTTTACGGATCCGCCAAGGTAAGTAAACTGTAATAGTCTCTTTTAATTAATTAAACTTGTTTGGGGCTAAATGGCAAGGGTAGAGTGATTAGTCTGTGATCTGGACGGATCCCTCACTGGTCCCAGCCCGTGTGAGGGGTCAGTTTCTTTAAGTATGTAACTAATCATCTCCTACTTTCTCTTTAAAGTTCTCCATACATCCTTTCACCCCCTCTTCCAAGATTTATATTCCTGAGCCAGGCGTGGTGGCATTTCTGGGGCTGTAAGAGGATTTTGAGGTCTGCTTCAACTGGGATAACGAACGTGGTGAGACCTTAAAAGAATCATATTCTGTAGTTACATCTTAGGTTCCTAGGCCATTAGTTTGTATGTGTTGGTCTTTCCCAACAGCAAGGACTGTTGTATAAGTATTTCTTTCTATTTCTAGTGTATTCAATACTTTATGCCCACCTACCTGCTGTAAATAAGTGTGATTTTATTTCCTATAATGGGCTCATTAGGACAGATGGTTGTTCCTAGTGTCACTGTGTATCTACTCATTGGCTTTCTGTTTCTTCATACTGGGATTACAGATGTATGCTGTCAGACCTGCCATTTCAATCCTGATTTTATGAAATGACTTTAGACTTGTAAAGAGAGTGCTCACAAAGATTTGCATAGTGTAGACATCTCATAAAAGTGTAAGATTACCCACCCGGGGATATTAACAGGGCTCATGTGCTGATAAGTTAACTACAGATTTCATTTGCTTTTAGTGGGTTACTTAAGTAATGTTTTCTTTTTTATTCCAGACACTTCATTGAATTTGACCAGAATTTCTCCATAGTCTCAACTAGATCAGCAGGTCTTCAATCTTCTCTGGATTCACAACTCTGACACATTTGAAGAATACTGGTCAGTCACTTTTCTCTTAAAATTCTGACAGTTTTAGTTCACCTCAACTTTTCTTACATAATGTACACAGTGAAAGGTTTCATATGACATTTACATAAAACACTACACACACATACTTGTATATATGTATATAAAGTGTATAGATATATGTATATATCATATATGTGTGTTCTATGTGTATATATTTATTTATTATATATAATATATTATATACTATATTATACATCACATATTGCATATATTATTTATTATGTACCATATATTATGTATTGCATATTACATGTTATATGTATTGTATTTATATGTTACATATTATATGTATTACATATTATATTGTATGCATGCAAATGTAAAAAGGAGAATGTTTGAGTGGAGCAAGGGGACTTGTAGAAAAGGGCACTGTAATATTTGTCTTCTTAAAACCTTTAATAATGTGTGTGACTGTTCTTTCTTCCTACGTTCTACCCAGCATTTGTTATTTATTTTCTTGATGGGAACCATTGTGATTGGGGAAGGTACAATTTCAGTATGCTTTATACGAGCACTTATCTGATGGTTATGGGTAGTTAACACCTCTAAATGCATTTATTAGTCATACTCCTTGGAGAACTCTCCACTTCATTCATTATTTGTTGGTTCCTTTATTTATTAATATTTGTATTTCTTTATAGATTGTAGTTATTATTCTTGTCAGGTCCGTAGCTGGAAATGATTGTTTCTGTTCTGAGCTTTGTGTCTTCACTGTTACTTGTTTCTTCTACAGAAGCTTTTTCCAAAGAGCTGTCTATTTTTTGTGTGGATGAATATTTTGCCTTTATGTATGTATGTGCACCATGTGTGTTCTTGGGTCTGTAGAGACCAGAAAAGGGTGTCGGGTCTCCTAGCATTGGAGATCTCAACTGTTGTTAGCTGCCACCAAGGTGCCAGTAGTTGAACCTGGGTCCTCTGCAAGAGCAGCAAGTATTGTTAACCACCTAGCCGTCTCTCCAGCCCTTTCTACAGAATATTTTTAATTTATCACTTTTGATTGTTGTTTCCTGAGATGTTTTCAGAGTCCTCTTTAAAAAGTCTTTTCAGGGGCTGGAGAGGTGGCTCAGAGGTTAAGAGCACTGACTGTTCTTCCAGAGGCCCTGAGTTCAATTCCCAGCAACCACATGGTGGCTCACAACCATCTGTAATGAGATCTGGTGCCCTCTACTGGCCTATAGGATATATAGGCCAGTATATATCATATATATATATATATGTATATATGTATATATACACACACACACACACAGAGAGAGAGAGAGAGAGAGAGAGAGAGAGAGAATACTGTATTCATAATAAATAAATAAATCTTAAAAAAATAAAAAAGTAAAAAGTCTTTGCAGCCGGGCAGTGGTGGTGAATGCCTTTAATCCCAGCACTCGGAGGCTGAGGCAGGCAGAGCTCTGTGAGTTCGAAGCCAGCCTGGTCTACAAGAGCTAGTTCCAGGACAGGCTCCAAAGCTACAGAGAAGAAACCCTGTCTTGAAAAACCAAAATAAATAAATAAAAAGTCTTTGCTCTGCCTATGTATTAAGGCACATTCCTCATGTTTTGTTGGAGATTTCAGCATGTCCCATCATTCACTAGGATCTTTGTTTAATCTATTTTGAGTTGGTTTTGGAGGAGTGAGGAACAGGAATGAGTGATCATCCATTTAGATCTAGTTAGCCAATTTTACCAGATCCATTTGTTGAAGCAGCTTTCCTTGTTGGTTTTTTTTTTTTTTTGGTTTCTTGAAAAATATATAAGTGGCTGTGGCTGTATAGTTGCATTTCTGAGTCTTCTATTCTATTCCAGGGGTCTACATATCTCTTCTTGCAGCAGAATTCATTTTGTTGTTGTTTTGCTAGCTCCATGGTGTAATCTGAGAGCAGGTATTGTGCCACCTCCAGCATTGCTGTGGCTACTTTTGTTTTCATCTCTGTATTTTGGGACTTTGTTTTCCTTTGAGATAAATAGAATTGGGATTTTGCAAGGCGTTGCATTGCATCTGTATATAACATTCAGTAACAGTCATTTTGTTCATCTATGTGAGTGGGAAGCTTTTTACTCTTCTAGCACCTCTTTCAATTTCTTCAGTGTTTTAGTGTTTTCATTGTTGAAGTACTTCACTCATCAGTTAGGTTTATTCCTAAGAAATTTAAAATTTTGAAACCAATTACTGTGCATGTGTTTCTGTTTTATTTCCCAGTATTTCATAGTTTTGGTCACTATGAAATGGACAGTTTTTTATGTTGTTGTGCACCTTGCTTCCATGGTGAAAGGGTTCAGCACATATTAGTGTTTATGTTTGAGTGTTTGTACTCTTTTAATCATATGAACATGTCACTTGTACATAGAGATTATTTAATCTCCTTTTCATTTGCTTTATTCCTCTTTATTGATTCTTTGTGGGTTTCTCATTAGGCATTCCGATCCCACTTAATCTCCTTTTCCCCTTGCATTTGCCCTTGCAACCCACCAATCAAAACCAAATTTAGAAGACAAACCAAGCAGAACAAAGAAACAAAACAAAACAAAATATAAATAAATAAAAGAGAGAAGAATCGTGTTGTGGAAGCTGTAGTGTGGCCATTGAGTCACACAGTTTACTCTTTAGTTCATTCATCTTTTAAGTGTTCATTACTATGATTCATTGGTCTGCTTCAAGGCTTCTGGCCTCTGCTAGACCACTGATAATGGGCTCTAATTGGGGCTTCTCTTGGATATCCTGAAATTGTCCTGGGTTGTGGAGATCCTGCTGTTTTGGATCTGTAGGTTCGTCACCTTCACATGCTCCAGAAGTTCATAGATAAGGTGGATGAGTTCATAAATGAGGTGGGCTAACTCATATTGCTGGTTCTGGGCCTGGGGGTGGGAAGGGACTGGTAGCTGGATTGGTCAGCCCCCCTTCTTTCCCTCATCAAGACTACCAGGCAAGCTCTCCAACACTGCCTCAGATAGCTCAGCCAATGCAGCCTGCAGCAAGGAGAGGGGGCAGTTTTCCTGTTCTCAGGTCCTCAGATCAGTCTCCCATGCTCACACCACCAGGGCCAGCACTACTGTTTTGCCCAGGCAAGGTAAGGTGCAGGGCCCTCTCTGCTGATTGCTGTAGGGGGCATACAAAGCCAGACAGGGTCATCTATCCTGTTCTCAGGCCATCAAGGTTGGCTCATCTTTGCCCCAGACCACAGGGTCAGCTCTAGTGTGATTCCCAGACGGGGCAGAGCCTGCTCTCTCTTGCATTCCAGTTGCTGTGGGTTAGGGCTAGCTCTCCCACTCTCCTGAGCCCAGGGCCAGTTCTCTCACCTGCCCCAGGTGGTAATGGGTGAGGGGAGAGGGAACTTTTCTCTCACCCATGCCACCATATGACAGATGAGAGTAGGCAGGGTCAGGTCTCCTACTCTCATGCCCTCGGGGTCAGCTCACCTGCAGGTGGTAATGGGTGAGTGGGGAGGGCATCTTTCTCTCTCTCACCCATTCCACCATTTGATAGATGAGAGGAGGCAGGATCAGACCTCCTGCTCTCATGCCTTTAGGGTCCGCAAACCTGCTTCCTGGCCACAGGGTCAGCTATAGTGTGCTGCCCAGGTGAGGTGCACACCTGTGGCTGTGGGCAGCATTTTACCTGTGTTGGGGTGAGCTCTCCCTAGTGGGGTAGGCCCAGCTCCCCTGCTGTAGTATCCAGTGATGGGCAAGGACAGCTATCCCAGGGCCAGTGAAGGGTGGGCCTGGCTCAGCACAGCATGGTTCCAGTAGTCCCTTCTGCTAACATGGGCCATAGGCATCTTCACAGACCCTAGCTGCAGCAGGACCATGGACCCAGACATGGCCCTGGGCAGTGGCCAGTGCCAGACATCTCCATGGCTTCAGGTGGCAGCACAAGCCACCCAGATCAGTAAGGCCCTGACAGCAGTGTGGTCCTTAGGCACCAACACTGAATGAGGTAACTGACCAGTGCCCGGTCATCTACCTGGCCCTCAGTGGTAACAGGAACCCCAGACATCAACCCAGACCCTGGTTGCTATAGGGATAATGACCCAGACATGGCACTTGGAAGCAACCCTGGCCTGGACATTACCATGGCTCTGGGTGCCAGCACAGCCACTCAGCTCATGATGTCCCTGGTAGCAGAATGGCTCTCAGATACCCTGATGGCTGAAGGTTGCAGCCCAGACCCTGGCTGTGGTAGGAGTACAGACCCCAACATGTTCCTAGGCAGCAGCCTGGACCCAGATGTCAGCATGATCTCAGGTGACAGTGCAGGCCACTTGGACCAGCATGGCTCCTGTGGCAGCATGGCTCTTGGACACCAACGTGGCCCCAGGGGGTGGCCCAGACCACATGTCCCTCCCTTGCACAGCCCCCAGCCCCAACAGGAGTCTCAGACTTCAACTCAACCCCCCCTCAGCTGCTTCAGGACCCCCAGAGCAAGTCTTGGCCCTTGGTCATAGCCCAGGCCTGGACATCTCCCTGGACTGAGGTGGCCAACTGACCATTCATGTCAGCTTGCTCTTCACCACCCTCACCTCTCCAGATCTGCCTTTCTCCCCAGCCCATGAGCCAGTCCATCTCCCTCTCTTCCACCTCCCTACCCTGCACTCTCACTCAGGGTTGGGAGTCTTGCTTGGGTCACAGGTGGCACTGCCTGCCCTCAGCCACAAGGCATGGCACGGAGCTGTTGCCTTTACTCTCTCTCGTGCCTGGGCCTAGAAAACTCAGGCAGTGCTTGGTAGGCTGGCACCTGGCTGATCTGCTGGTTGGGCTGTTGGTTGATTCTGACCTCCCCAGATCCAAAACTATGGGAGGGTACCATCTGTTTCCTCTGCCTATTCAGGCCTGGAGCTATTCTTGTTTTATCCCATTTATTTTCTTTTGCGTTATTGTTGTGAGCAAACCCTTCAAGCAGCATATTGAAAAGGGTTTTACAGAGCAGATCCCATTGTTTTATTCCTTGGCTTTAGATAAAATGGTTTCTAGTCTTCACAATTTAGTATAATGTTAGCTATAGGTTTGTTATGTAGAACCATTTTATGTTGAGGTGTGTTCTTAGAATCTTCAGGACTTTTGTCATGAACAGGTCTTTAGCTTTTTCCATGTCTTTTCTGCATGTTTTTCCAGTTTTAGCAGGTGCCCTGCTTAAGCAAACACATTTTCCTGCATGTTTTAGACCGCCCTGTGGTCTCAGTTCTGAATGTATTTATGTGCTGTATTGCCTTTATTGATTTGTGTAACTTCAACCACCCCTGACCCTGATAGAAACCAACTTAATTGTGTTTTTTTTGGGGGGGATGTTGAGACAGGGTTTCTCTGTAGCTTCGGAGTCTGTTCTGGAACTAGCTCTGTAAACCAGGCTGGCCTGGAACTCACAGACATCTGCTTATCTCTTCCTTCCGAGTGCTGGGATTAAAGGTCAGCGCCACATGCCTGGCAATCATGAGGTTTTAACGTGAGCTGGAGAGCATGCTGCACGACCTGAGTTGAGCTAGGTCTTCTCAGAGTTTGCCTTCATTATTTATTTATTTAATGTTGTTGATGTTTAAATGTAGAATTTGCTTGATTCTTTCTTCCAGTCCTAATGGTCTTTAACTTAGCTGCTACTGATCGTTTGCTGGTGAGCCTTTCTACATGGCTTTTCATTTCATTGTTTTATTTGTACTTTTAATATTTCTATTTTTTTGTTTGTTTTCAGACTCTCAATTTCTTGCTGATGTTCTCATGTAGTTTTTGGTTTGCATCTCCATGTCCTTAGTTGGATTCCTTCACACGTTATTGGTATCTTCTTTGAAATCACTGAAATTTTTTCACACGTAGTTTGCATTCTTAGCCCAGACTTTCAACCACTTCCCTGCCTTTAGTTTCATCGTTTGAGCAGTTATGATTATTTTCCCTGCTTTTCCTATTACTTGTGCTATGATTTCTACATCAGTTTCTGTTGGTTTCTCTTCACGTTTCATTGGGTGAGGCTAGCGAGCAGCCTACTGTTCAGAGAGGACAGAAATAACTACTATAACAGCTGTAACACCAATATAGACCGTGACTATAAAGAGACATAAGATTAATTAAATCCAAGTACCCACAGCACAAACAAGAATAGAACAGGATCAAAAATAGTGTGCAGTGAACTATGGAATGTGGCTCCAAGTGGATATATAGTTAATGAAGTAAATGAACTGAGCAGGGTGAGAGGGAGCCTTAAGAAGCAATATTGAATGACAGAAAGGAAAATGGAGACGGAAAGAAGGGAAGCGTGTTAGGAAGAGGAAGAGATAATGATAGGCGTGCCTAGTTACAAACGTGGGAACGAAACGAGGGCAGTGTATGGAAAGGAATAACAGCTGCGAGGTTTGAAAATGCTGGAAGGTGGAAGTGACATAGAAGCCTAACAGAAAGAAAAAGAGGAAACACAATGGGCAAGACCCAAACTTCTTTTTAAGTGGCCAAGTCTTAGAGATGCTTATTTCCAGGTCCACTAATATTGGAGCTTGCCAGTTGGACTTGGTGGGGAACTAAAACTGGATTATCTTTCTGGAAATTGTTTATTTTTAATGTGTGTGCCCTTGCGTGAGAAATACATGTGCGCTGGGGCCTGTGGAGTTTGGAAGTGGAGCGAGTTCCTATGGTTGCGAGCTGCCAAGTAGGCTTTGTGAACCAAGTCTGACCAGTGTTTTTTGTGAGATGAGTCAATTTTTAAACTGCTGAGCCATCGCTCCAGTTCAGAATTTGGATCGTTTTACCCTTGGTAGCTGTTAGGCCTGGTGCTGAGCCCCCTACCAATCAAACTTCAGTTGTCTAATGTAGCTGTCTTTCTTTTCGAAGCATCCCTTCTTTGTGTCCCAGGGACCTCTCGGCCACACATTGTTTTGATGTCTCTGAGAAGAGTTGGTTCTCCCTCTCTCCAGAGACTCTCTAGGTTATAAATTCTGAGTGTGTTAATGTCCATGTCAGGGAGTATGTCACAAGTGGCCTTTAAGACTAGGGAAAGGAAATAGAGCACTGAGGTCTGTGTTGGGATGTTTGTCTCAGCGCATTCACTTCTCACCCAACAGTAGACCATCTGTGAGAGGGAGGAGGCCGCTGCAACCTAAGGCCTTTGTGGACCAGAAACTCACGAGTCTCAGTTTCACCAGCACTGAACCAGAAGGTAAGTGACTTCAAATGTAGGACTGCTCCCCAACCTCAAGCATGGGATCATCACTGTCCTCACAAGGTGGCAGAGATTGCTCATTCACATGCAAGTGGTGTGATCTCGGAATGGCAGAGCCTTCCGTACCCGAGGATCTGCTGCCTGTCTTTTTCAGTGCGTCCTTGCCTGTCATTCACCCAACCCATCACTGCCTTCTACAGGTGTCTCCCCATAAAGCTGGTGTGCAGCCTCTCTCTAGTTCCAATTTACCAGAGTGGCTTTGTCTTAAATAGTCGGCTGCTCTTAATATTGTACCTGGAAGGACAAAACTTTGGAACACTAGGAGTAAAAAAAAAAAAAAAAATCAGACTTATTTCTTCACGATCATTTGTCGCAATATGGAACCAGTGTCATCCCAGATTTCCCAGCTCAATTTAAACTTGTGAAAATGGTAGGCATGTCCTGTCCATAGAACCCCCAGTCTCAGGGATGAAATACTGGCTCAATGGTTAAAATATGCTCTTCCAGAGGACCTGAGTTCAAATCCAGTACTCACTTGGTGACTTACAACTGTCAGTAACCCCAGTTCCAGGGGATCCTGTGCCGCCTTCTGGCCACCTTAGGTATTCAGAGACAAGTGCGGTGAGCAATTATATATGCAGACAAAACATCCATACAAAAGACAAAATTTGAATAAAATAAAATAGAAATATCAGTCTCTTTACCTGGGGTCTCCTCTTTTCCACTAGGATGAGTTTTTTCCTTTACTAGTCGTGGCAGGAGTGTGATGTTGAAGTTTTAAGGAGCTAGCTCCTTTGGGCTGCCTGGCCTTTCTGTTTCTCCAAATTGTTCAGCTGACCTGTAACATCTTTGCTGATTTCTGCTGCTTCTTATCATGACTCTTTCTTTTTATGTGTATTTCCTTATTTATTTAGATACAGGGTCTGATGTAGCCCAGGCTGACCTCCAACTCCCTATGTGGTCAGCAATGACCTTGAACTCCCGACCCTCCTGTCTCTACCTCCCAGATGCTGGGATCATAAGTGTAGGCCACCATGGCTAGCTTTTATAGTGGCTCTTCATTTCAAGATTTGTCATGAAGGCAGTTTCTAGTCTGCCAGCTTCACCCTGACTTTCATGACTTGTAATGGTTTGATTGAAACCATTCATTTTTGGCAAAAATTACCTTTTTTTCTGACCTCTTATTCATCCTACTTATGCAGGAGGGATGCCTTCCATTGGGTTGGTAAGTGTATGATACCTGACACTGAACAGATAAATTACACAGACGTTTACTAGTAACGTATACAGCCTAAGACTGGTGGATATCACACGGTAAGAAACCCCACAAAGTGGAAGAAAGTAAGCAAGCAATCACCGTGTGGACAATCTTATTACTAACGAGGCAACAGAATAACCTGGTTAATACAAAGATGATTTGCCTGCTTGAACAACACTGTGGATTTGTGGGGAACTGAAATCTGCTACTCAGATATAAACAGACAGTGTGTTTCAGTGCACGTCATAAGGAAAGAGGCTACTTTAGCTAGGGATCATCTTTCCATGGCAAACGGGGCGGAGGACAGCTCATTCTGCAGAAATCCACTTTGTTTTTCCTTCTGATGGCAAAGCAGGCATATTTTTGGTATTTCATTTTAAATCTCATACCACATTGCCACAAAAATGATTTTGTTCCTTGTCTTGCTTCCTATCTGGGCAGTAACATCGCATACATATGTTGCATTACTGATAAAGTTTATTTTAACCCCATCATTAAATGTAAATGTAACATTTATGTCACTCCAGTGCGATGCTACTGTTATCTCCTTTAAAATAATAACCTGGCGAAGGAAACAGTTTCAGATATTAAAATACCCTTTGTCTTCTCAGACTCTGAATCACTCACTACATTTAGATGGTTTCTAGCGACCTAACCTGAAAACAGATGTCACCTAATGGTGGTCTTCAGCTTTTCCATTCTTACCAGATATATTGATGGAATTTTTTAAAAGAAGGAGCTATCTTTTTCTTCACCCCCTTCATTAGTCATTCAATTTACTTACATTAGAATCATATTAAAATATATTTTTATTCCTTAAACTGTTCTAGCTTTGGCCATTGGGACTGCCTTTTAGTTAGTTTTATACCCACATCTCTTTCTTTCTTTCTTTCTTTCTTTCTTTCTTTCTTTTTTTTTTTTTTTTTTTTTTGGTTTTTCGAGACAGGGTTTCTCTGTAGCTTTGGAGCCTGTCCTGGAACTAGCTCTTGTAGACCAGGCTGGTCTCGAACTCACAGAGATCCGCCTGCCTCTGCCTCCCGAGTGCTGGGATTAAAGGCGTGCGCCACCACCGCCCGGCTCCCACATCTCTTTCTTACACTCATTTTCTGTCACTATAAAAATTTCAAGGCCATCTTCTACATTTTCCCACCATGGGCTTAGATTAAGTCTACTTTCTGAAGGGGTCTTTTTTCCCCTCTAAGAATGATAGAAACTAATGCCTTTGTGTATGTTCATTTTAAAGTGAGTTTCACTTGTGCTAGGTCCTGTCCATAGAGAGAGGTGGGATGCATATTGTGTTTACCTACCCATGTTTATATTAACACATGTGTATATATTTCTGCATTTAGCTGTATGTGTTGATACTAAAACTTAGGACTCAAATACACAAGATACCAATCTATTCTAGGCTTATCTGTAAGTTACTTTTTCTGATCTGTTTTGTATCATCTGTGACATATTTCTTAATTTACTAGCCAACACCCCTGTTAGAAATGAGTTATTGATAGATGTTTTTGTACAGTTCTTTCAGTCTTTTATCTTTTTAAAAATATACACACAATAGAATGTTATTCAACCATAGGAAGGAATGAAGTATTGATACATGCTATCGCTTGGCTAAACCTCTGAAACATTATTAAGTAAAAGCAAGTCAAATACAAAGACAAGGCATTTTATGCTATCACTCAGATAAAATATCCAGAAGAGATAAGCCCGTAGAAATAGAGAACAGGACATGAGGAAGGGAGAAATGAAGAGAAACCGCTTAAACCATGTTCATCACTTCCAAGAGGAGCTCAGTCTTTATCCTGAAGAATAAAGTTAACTCAGTGCTTTCCAAAGTTTCTTCCCAAACCATTGTCTTAGTCATTCCTCTATTGTGTTTATATTCATTTACTATCCAGTTAGTTTAAGGACTGGGAAGATGACCAGCTTGGTGACGTGCTTGTCACACAAACACGAGGGGTCCTAAGTTTATCTCTAGCACTAATGTAAAATTTAGGCATAGCTGAAAACATCCATAATTCCCTATTCTGGGGGATATGAGGGAAAGACAGAGCCAAGTGCTCATTGGTCAGTCATCCCGGACAAATCAATGAGCTCCAGTCTGAGTGAGAAACCTTATAGCCGAACATAAGGAGGAATGAGACAGAGGAAGACAACTGATGTCAATGTCTGTCTGTCCCGTGCACACATGCACATACATACACATGCACACACCCCCAAACTATAGTTAAATTTGTTAATGCTTCAGTTACCTCCATATTCTCTTCTTTAACATTGCTGGTAGCCATGTGGTCTTGATTTATGCTGCTTGAAAGTCCATCCCCAAGGCTCTGTTGACTTATTATTAAGGGTTAACTGTGTAATAAATAATGTTTAAGAGAAGAAAAAAAAATGTTTTACTTGTTCCTTGCTATCAACAGTGTACTGGTTCCAGAAATCTGTCAGTGAGTTTTCACTGAAATTCTGTAGAAGCTCGTGATCTTTATATCATATGGTATAGTATTGGCATATAAGGTACTGTGTTCTTCATTATACATTAATTCATCTATAAATTACTTACAGTTTCCATTTCAATGTAAATACTGTGTGAATTATTGTGCTATATTACTTAGGGAATAGAGGCAAGAAGACATCCTGTCCATATCCACTGCAGACAGGTTTTTCAGAATATTTTCTATCAGTGATGGGTTGAATCTGTTAATAGAGTAGTAAAGGTGCAAGAGGGCAATTGGGCTTGTGTTTTGGTTATGTGAAGATTACTATTATTCCTAAATCTGTTATGGAAGTCTGTATACGGGGGAAATGCCACTCTTCTCTTCTACTCTCTTCTTATTTCCTTATGTCCTCCCTCTGTAGGGATAGCCAGTACATTCAGTCTGAACTCTTTCCTGTACTTTGCAAAAAGGAGAAATTACGTGTTACGTTATATTGCCTTCTGAATTAAAGGTAACATAAGATACATCATCCTTCTAGTTTTCATTTAACCGCATTTGTAGAAATGACGACCTGCCACTTCATAAAAATTTCCATTATTCTTTTTCACATTTGTTTATGGTATATGTGTATGAGCATACTGTATTTTTATTTAACTATTCACATATCATGTTTTTAATTGTGTTTAACAGTTTGAAATTATAAATAACGCTCCTATGAATATCTTTAGGCACGTGTATTTTTGTATTTATGGAAACAGATCTAACAGATCTTCATAGGCCCAGAAGTAGGATTATTGGGTCAAATTTAATATCATATGTAGTTTTGTTAGGCAGTTTGAAATTTTTTCCTGGAAGACTTTTCTAAGTTTTCACTTCCACTAGCAATGTGTGAGAATCACTGTTTTCTCACGGACCCATTAACAGAATTATGCTGCTTTGCTTTAAACATTTGTTCCTGTAGGTGACGTGACACTAACTGATAATCCCATAATTGTTTTTATATATGCATGCCTAATTGTCATTAAAATTAAGCTTTTTTATCGCTTATGAACTGTATTTTTACATTATCGTATGATTATTATTTCACATCTTTTCCTGATTTTTATACCGAATTTCTGGTCCATTGTTTTCAGTTTTAAATATGTGTTGATAAATAGCATATTTTCCACTTGTCTGATATGTGTACTGATATCTGAAATTTTTAATTGCTTTTGATTAATTGTGACTTTTATTCTTTAAAATACTTTCATTTTTATGTGACCACACTGCTTCTTTCTTTGCCTCCAGAATTTGTGTGATAGTTAGAAAGCCCTTTCCTATAGTGAGGTTAAAGAAGAGCAGTCATTTTCTTCAAGAAGGTGTGTGGTTTAAGTTCTTTTAAAATTATTTTTATTTTATGTTTATGAGTGTTTTGCCTGTATGCATGCATGTACATTACGTGTTTGCCTGGTGCCATTGGCGCCCAGAAGAGTATGATGGAATTTGTGGAACTGGTATTATACAGGCAGTTGTGAGCTTCTATGTGGATGTCAGGAGCTGAACTTAGTCCTCTGGATGAGCAGCACGTACTCTTAACCACTGTTGAACCATCTCTAGCTCTCTGTTTAACTTTTTGCTTAGTTCTTTAATCTATGTTGTTATTATTATGTATGTAAATGGCAATTTTATCGATCTGTTTTAAATTGTTCTAATTGTCTCATGCTCCCCTTTGCTCCAGTGGTTTTGCATACCACCATTTTTATGCACTAATTTCCATTTGTGTTGACTTTATTTCTGGGCTGTTTAGGCTATTCCGTTGGACTGTCTATACTTTTAGTTGTTTTTTTTTTTTAAATTTCACTTTATGTGACTGGGTATTTTGCCTGCATGCATGTCTGTGCACTTGTACATATCTTTTCCCATGGAGGTCATAAAGGGTGTTGTATCCCCTAAAATTAAAGTCACAGATGGTTGTGAGCTATCATGTGGATGCTGGGAATCAAACCTGAGTTTGAAAGAGCAGCTTTCAAACTCTCTTACTGAAATGCTGAGCCATCTCTTCAGCTCTTCTTTTTCTGTTCATATAGAAGTAATATGATGTTATCAGAACAGTTTTCTAGAAAGATTTTATTGCTGTTTTTGTTTGTTTAGTCTAAATCCTTTCTCATCTTCCTTCTCACTTATTACCTCTTCTCATGTATTCTTTCATGTATGAATTTTACATTCAAGTTGCTTAATTCCAAAAATATCTGAGGATATTTTTGCAATTGAATTAAATGTATAAATCAGCTCAGGGAGAACAGACATATTTTTGATACTGAGCTTGTCAGGGAAAATAAAATCACACCAGTAGCATTGCTCTGGCACCCTGAAAATGGGATCCAGAACCCCTGTTTAACCAGACTTCAGGCATGTCTGCAATTAATATTTTGAACTACACTGTCTGAGTACTGACATATTCACCCACGAACAGGCTGACCTTGGATACTAGCATGCACTTCAACTTTTGAAACAAGTCTCACTAGTGTTTGTAACAGTTTGTGACATTATCACCCTTGCTTTATGAGTCTGCCCAGTTCCTTTCTTACAAGCAGGTTTGACTTTTACGTTAGACAAAGGGGATGCGACTTAAACTCTCTTGCCCCTCATGCTGTAAAAGGAGCCCATTATTCAGAACCTCAGAACATAATTTTCAGGATTACTTGAATGTTGTCTCCTGAGATTGCAGTCCTAAGAAGTCTCAAGTTGATATAATTCTTCTTCTTTGCCTTTGACCAGGGTGAATTTTATCTCAGTTGGCAAGTTATTCTTTCCAAGGACTGTGCCTGAGTGTGTACGGGCTCATAGAAAAGTGCCCTAGACTAGGTATGTGACAAGAAACAGAATTTTGTTTTCTGATTTTTTAATGTTTTTGCTTAGAATTTTACTCGTTTGTATGATACTGCATTGTTTTATATATATATGTATTTATCATCCTCTGTTCTGGCACTTAGCGCCATCTAGTTCATTTTGCCATTTTTTTCTGGTAGAAAATGTCTGAATACTCTGATTTTGCTTCTTATGTATTACAAGAGTCTTACCGCCTGCTTTTGTTTCTTTTCTCATTGTTACCAAAGTTCCTGGCAATGCCTTTCTCATCTTTGTTTCCATTCTACCCCATAAGCTCTGTGCTTCAAACACTGAGGCTTCAAATGATTCATATCCCTTATTTAATGCCATTCATTTAGTTGTTAACACATATGAATTATACATCTGAGTGGGAGTCACTGTGGTATTTGCACAACTGCTTCTTACTTACTTTCATCATATACAAATATACTTTCTCACCGTCCGTCCTCAACCTGGCATTCTTTCCAGACCCAAGGAATCACAATTCTATTTTCAGTTTGACTGCTTTTTGGTTTTGAAATATGAGAAAAAACATTAAGGATTTAATTTGGACTCTTCAATGGAGTCCATTCTCAAAATGATAGCTGTTCCCTTTAGCATTGGGAAATAGTTTTTATATTTCAGGCATATTTGAGACCTACTTTTTCTCTGAGATTTTCTGTCGAGTTGAAGCCCCTAATTGTATCTCTTCCTTTCTGTCTCTTGCAGTGTTTGTCTGCTTTATTCTGCATATTGTTTGGTGATGGAGTAGGACTGGCTGCAATCGCAGTCTTTTGCTCTTCAATAATTGTCATTTTGATGTTTGGTTATTTCCAAGATAATGATGATTATATCAGTATTATATATATATATATATATTTGCAATTTCTTTCCTAATGCTTTGT
Source organism: Arvicola amphibius (assembly GCF_903992535.2). Taxonomy (NCBI): domain Eukaryota; kingdom Metazoa; phylum Chordata; class Mammalia; order Rodentia; family Cricetidae; genus Arvicola; species Arvicola amphibius. Next base: position 94,153,569 of record NC_052065.1, on the reverse strand, counting down.
ATCTTTTGGGAGGAAATACACAGTGCCAGGTAGATAGGTAATTCACATTGTCTTCTACTAACTGATTATTTCTAATGCTAGCCTTTCATGTACACACATACACATTTGTACATACACATGCATGCACACACACACACACATACATGTACACTCGGAACAATCAGTTTTTAATCTATGCCCATAGTAGACATCTCTAGAAGTAGTTATCAGTTTCATAAAAACTTATTCTGTATGCAACTAATATATTTTCTACATTGCTCTCGTTTGTTTTAAAGAAGAGTCGGAGGGTGTCCTCTCAGAACTTCTAAGTATCTCTTATCCTGATGCAGGAATATGATGATGGAAGAAAAGGACCCATCCTCACTGTTGGATCTTGCCATACAGAGTTTACTGAGCAATGAACTGGTTGCAATTCATTCCCTGGAGGAGATCCCAAGGGAGCTTTTTATTCCATTGTTCTCTGCTGCCTTCGTGGGAGGATATAGGAAGACACTGACAGCCATGGTGAAAATTTGGCCTTTTACCTGTCTCCACATTGGAACACTGAGTGTGCAGGAACCCCAGCGTGAACTCCTGAAAGCCATGGTGGAAAGTTTTCAGTTCTTACCTGTCCAGAATTCAGCTTCTAGGTAAGAGCCTGTATAATAGAGACATGGCGAGACACAGGAGGTTACACCACAGCCTGCTGCTCTTTCAAAGGTAGTAAATAGTGAATGCTGAAGATTTATGTGTGAGGCTGTTGGTGCAATACTTGGTAAAACACTAAAGGCTGATAATATAGTCAATGTTCATTAAGAAATTCATGTTATTGAGGATACTATTGATGGATTTACATAGCAGGTGTTATACATAGGAGAATGACACCAATTTTAAGATTGGTGAGGATTTAAGGATAATAAAAGACGGGGAAACTAATTAAAGGATGTTGAATTTTCATGATATCGAACTTGTTGGCATTTGGCATCAAGACTGCAGACTAAGTCCCTACATGTCATTGTCGACCCTGTAGGTTTACATTAAAATTTGCATGCCTCTTAGATGTTCTGTCTCCTCTTTTCCCTACAGGAGCCCTAAACTGAGGATCCTAGATGTAAGGCAGGGTATTGACTGCAGGACAACATGCCCTGAATTTGGTATCAGATCACCTACTTGCTTTCATGGTTGTACTCACTCTGTACACTCTATTCTGAAGTTAAAAAGCCAGTGCACCATTGTAGATTCAAGCCCTGAGAGTCAGCCCGCAAGGCAGCCTATGGAATTACTAGTGGATCTATCCCTTGATGGCACCTTGAGAGAAAGGGAATTTTTTGCTTTGCTTCTGAATAAAGTTGAGCAGAGCTCGGGGTCCTTGCACCTCTGCTGTCGAGAGTTGCAGATTGATAAATTTTCATACGCCAGAAACACTCTGAAGTTTCTAGATCTGGCATGCATTCGCAACCTGGCAGTTGATCAGGCTTCACTGAGTGAAGTCACTACCCTTTTGGCTCACATGATCTATCTGGACAGCCTTAGTCTGTCTAAAATCACTTTTAGGTCTTTGCACGGGAAAGTCTTCAGAGTGTTTCTCAGCTATCTTGGGCGCATGAACTACCTGAAAGAGCTCAACTTGTCGTCCTTCAGCCTCACAGATCATCTGGCCAGCCTACTCAGGTGAGGATGTGGGGTATGCACCTAGGTCTTCTAAACCTCCTGTCTCTTAACACAAGGGAGAAAGGATTCCTGGGAAGACCTGAGATTCTTTTTTCTTTTCTTTTCTTTCTTTCTTTTTTTTTTTTTTTTTTTTGTTTTTTTTGAGACAGGGTTTCTCTGTAGCTTTTTTTTTTTTTTTAAAGCCTGTCCTGGAGCTAGCTCTTGTAGACCAGGCTGGCCTCGAACTCACAGAGATCCGCCTGCCTCTGCCTCCCGAGTGCTGGGATTACGACCTGAGATTCTTAAAACTCTTTATGCCTTCTGTCTCTGGCTTCTTGTGAGTTTGAAAGTAGTCATACTGAAAAGTCTCTTTCATAGTCTGAGGGGTGCTGTTCCAGAAACGTCAAGGTGAAAAAAAGAGTGCAGCCCTCCTCTGGCCATCGAGAGATGAAGAGGGGGAACTGAGAGAAAGATTCTCTGTTGTGGTAGAGGTGCATATAACTATAGACAGTAATGCCCTATCATTAGGAAATTCTCCAAGCTTCAGGCCATGACTGGAGAGGCTGTCATATATGGTCTAGCCAAAGGGAGCTTCCAGTAGGTTGCTCCTTCTGTCCTACCTCTTTCTGAGCAGGTGAACTAGCTCCCCCTTTGATTATATTGTAATTACTAAGTAGATAATATTTTCCACTAAATCTTTGGCACAAATTTCTTTATTAACATACTGTTAAAAATTTCCAAGGATACACATTTCGTATAAGAGTAGAAACGTAACTTTTCAGGGTCACAAACCTGTCGACTGAATTCAAGCTCGTATTGTCAGCTACTGCTACATACTGTGTGCGAAACAGTTTATTCTAGATTCCTCAGACGATTTCCTGTCAGTCATCTGAGAGCCGTTCTATCTTTGTTTTCTCTCCACAGAGCCTTGCCACCTAACTTGGATTTCTTGTATCTGCCATTTTGTGAAATTTCTTACCAAGATCTCAAATTTCTGTCCCAGAGCCCTCAGGCCACCCACCTAAAACTGTTGAATCTTAGTAACAACGCAATGTATTGGGATGACTCTGGGCCTCTTCAGATTCTTTTGCAGAAACTCTCAGATACCTTGCAGCACTTGGCTATAAATCATTGCCATTTAACAGATGCTGTGCTCACTGCTATCCTTCCAGCCCTTACTAAGTGTTCCCATCTCCGTGTGATTAGCTTTGTCTCTAATCCCATTTCGATGCCGATGCTTATGAGAATCCTTCATTACTTAACACCCTTGATGGAGCTGAAGTATGTGATTTATCCTATCCCTTTACATTGCTATGAACAATGGCACGTTCATGGCAGCTTAGATCGACAGAAGCTTGCGGATGTTCAAGCGCAACTGAAGGCGATGCTACAAGCAGCGAAGCGGAGTGACATGAACTGGATCACTTATTCTCAGTAAATCTCCAAGTTCAACCCAGTTTCAACCCTAATATGTGACCTGTTAAACATTCAGTGTTCTTTTTCTGGCGCTCCCAGAATCATATGCAAGATTCCTATGTTATACAAACCTTTAGTTAGGAAATAGGAACATGTAACTGATAGTTATAATGCAGTAATGCTATGAAGAAAATGGAGAACTTTGAGAGTTCCTGTGTGTGTCTTTTTTTGTTCTTGATCTTACTTCATCTTACTACTTAAGTATTGGGTATACGATATGCCATGGCTACATCATGGTATGCTGTCTATTTCATTCACTTGTGGATATTTAACACAGTGTAATACCATTGCAACTTTTCCTGAATTTGTTTGTATACTGGGAGGTGTCCTTGAAGACAAAGCTTTTGCCCTCCCACCAAGTTACTTTTGATTTCTCATATGTAAGATTCTCTTGGGATCTTTTTATGGTGCCACCTGGAATTAAGAGTGAGGAAAATACTCTATACTCATAACACGTGGATACATTCAGCTATATGGTTACCCTTTCCCAAGTTTCAGACTACTGAGCCACAATTTTTCTTTATTTCTTTTTTTTTAAATATTTATTTATTTATTATGTATACAACATTCTGCCTCCATGTATGCCCGCACGCCAGAAGAGGGCACCAGACCTCTTTACAGATGGTTGTGAGCCACCATGTGGTTGCTGGGAATTGAACTCAGGACCTTTGGAAGAGCAGGCAATGCCCTTAACCTCTGAGCCATCTCTCCAGCCCCAATTTTTCTTTATTTCATACATCAAATATCTATTTGGGATATTATTCTTTGTACTGAGAATTTAAATGTAAATAAGACTAATTTCCTATACGAAACCATTCAGAATCCAGGTGTGTATATATTTTATTTGTCCTTTACCATTTCTTAGACCGCCACTTAGCAAAAATTATTTTACCATTTTGGACCCTAAATTTTGCTTTTCTTGTTCTTGTGATGCTCTCTGCTCAATACAAAGTAAACATCACATTGTTGAATATCTACCCAATAGTTTGTGGC